>NC_065446.1:235679273-235979273 GCF_917563875.1 Diabrotica virgifera virgifera | reverse complement strand
TCTAATTAGGATGATGTTTAAAAATGCAACTTTGTGATAATTCAAGAAAACAAATTTCACTGTTATGTTCTTTTTATTATTTGGTCACTAAGTTTCATTGAATACATTAGAGAAATGATAAAAATTATTTAAGGTATTTTTATTTTAAGAAATTCTGAAAAAATTTTATATAAAAATTTAAATAAATAATAAAAACATGATATAAAAATTTAAAAAATTCGAACTGATTTATGAAAATTACATTTATACGTAAAATTATAATTTATTACTTAAATTCTGCATTTAACAGGATTTTTTTTATAAATTAAAAATTGGTAAGATTTTTTCGAGTGTGTACTTTAACGAGGTAACATCGCCTAGTGTTTTGCTAGTACTTATAGTGTTTTTGTGAAATTAACAAATTACAAGTAAGACCAGAATTTATCGTACATATTGATAAGCATAATTGCATGTTGTTTTTTGAATCGAACAGTTAATTAGCAAATTGGTTAATTATTCAAAAACTTGGCCTGCTTCCAGTGGCGTAGGCCTACCAAATATGTATTTTCGGAAGAGAAAATATATAAAAACCTAACTAATACCCACAAATAATTAAACTGTTCGTCTACTTTTGACTACAAGGGTAGCGACAACCAAATTAGTTTCCTTACAGTTCAAACTTTCAAGATGTCACAAAATATTCAACAAAGTTCTACACCAACTTGCTCATATGCAACCGCAACGAAAAAAATTCCGAGATCAATCTTCCCGAAGCGAGAACAAGCCATAGTATTACATGCCGATGAAAGTCTAAAATTGTTTGATTATGTCAAGGCAGTAGGTGACGCTATTGGTCCCAAACAAATCTTATTTGCATCTAGGATATCTAATAACAGAATCTGTATCTATTTATCAAACTCAGAACTCATCGACAAACTTTTAAAGTCTCATCCTATGTTAACAGTAGGAAACTCTGTCATGAATGTCCGCAGAGTAGTCTCTCCCACAAAAAGGATAATAATATCCCATTTATCCCCATGTATCCCACACGACCTTGCAGAAAATGCCATAAAAGATCTTGGGCTCCAACTGGCCTCCCCCGTCTCATTTCTAAGAGCAGGCAACCTCGGTGATGAATACTCGCACATCATGAGCTTTAGAAGGCAAGTCTATGTTTATACCTCTGATGACAATTTCAATCTGCAAACTTCATTAGTCATCACATTCGAAGGAATTGAAAACAGAATATTTTTGTCCTCAGACAAAATGGAATGCTTCATATGCAAAATGTCAGGGCACATTGCCTCAAACTGCCCCAATCCTCCACCCAATCATATAACACCCCAGACTCAGTCGTACATACCAACCCACGCAACAGATCCCACACACTACAATCTCCTATAGAACCCACAATACCACCACATATCCCCACTTCAGAACTAAACAATGCTACACCCTCTAAAACGCCCGCATACAAACGTGGCCACTCTGAAGCCGAAAGTACTAGTGAGCAGACCGATATTCCCGATAACACATCCGTCACAAATCCCCCTAGTAATGATACACATGCTCCTCCTAGTAATGATATTAAGAAACCAAAAAAGAAACCCAGAACCAGTTCGCCCTCAGAACGTTACCTTTCTGATTTAACAAAAGACTCTATCAAAGAAGCCTTTAAGAAAACCTCAGAATCACTTGTTATTCCCCCAGAAAACTTGATAGCCTTTATTGAAAACAATTTTGGATGTAGTAACCGCTACGCTGAAGCTCTTAAGTTCACAGAAAATGTTGCAGGGCTAATTTCTAACATTCAAGCATTGCACCCAGCTTGTCAGGAGAGGTCTACGAAAAGTAGGTTAACCCGTCTAACCAAAAAACTGAGAAAGGCCTTGAACACTGATCCAGAAGACCCCGAAAATTTGTCCAACCCAAAGCTTTCCTCCGATCATACCGAAGACAACTATAGTTCTGATAGTTCAGAATCATCCCAATCCTCCCAAATCAGCTCTTATTAATACTAGCAATATGTTAAGACTAATTCAATGGAATTGTGATGGGTTTTATCCCAGACTAGAATACTTACAAAAACTTATATCGGACTGTTCGCCCAATTTTATTTGTCTCCAAGAAACCAATTTCACCAAAGCTCACAAACCTTATCTAAAAAACTACACCAGTTACAACTTTTTAAGACCTACACACCTACGAGCAAGTGGAGGCTCATCTATTTTTGTTTCTAACGATATCTTCCATTAAGAGTTTGACCTACACACAAGCTTGGAGGCGATTACAATAACCGCATGGTGTCCCAACAAAATAACAATTTGTTCTATATATATTCCTCCAAACTATAACCTATTCAGTACAGAACTAAAAGCTCTCATAAAACAACTCCCAAACCTCTTCATCTTAGTTGGAGACTTCAACGCCCACAGCACAACATGGGGCTCCCAGCGCACTTTTGGGAGAGGAAAACTTATAGAAGATATCATAAGTAACTCCAACATCAACCTCTTGAATACAGGGAGCTCTACATATTTTCACATCCAGTCTGGAACATCTTCCTCCATAGACCTAAGTTTTTGCGATCCTGGGACTGCTCCTTTGCTTCAGTGGAAAACACTAGATAGCTTATACGATAGCAATCACTACCCCATCCTTATCTCAAGTCATATCATAGAAACTGCAGAAGTCAAAACCAAATGGAAAATTACCGGTGCAAATTGGAGTTTATTCAGCGATACTGTTGAGGACCTTTCAAACCAAGTAATTTTCAGGGAAAACATCGACGATGCCGTAGAGCAATTTAAAAATTGTATCCCAACTGCAGCTGACCAGTGCATAGGCAAATACACTATTAATTCCTCAAGAAAGACTGTCCCGTGGTGGAATGATTCCTGCAAACTAGCAACAAAAGAATACAAGAAAGCTCTTAATAGATATCGCAAAACCCGTAGCACTGAAGATCTTATTTATTTTAAGAAAATGCGTGCAAGATCCAAACGAGTTTTGAAGGAAAGCAAAAAAGAATCATGGAAAAAATTTGTAAACAGCATAACTTTAGATACCCCTCCCTCCCAAATCTGGACCAAAATTAAACAAATGAGAGGACTAAACACATATCGAAAAATACCCGCAATAACAGACGGAGATAACATCATCAAAAATGATAACCAAATCACAGAAACGCTAGCCAAATACTTTCAAAACAAAACTAAGTCTGAACTCTCCGTTCTGTACCCCACAAACAACCCGCCACCTATCCCTATCCAAACCAATCCAATAAACCTTGCCTTCACAGAAGAAGAGCTAAATTTGGCAATATCATCAATGAAAAACTCGTCTGCAGGCCCTGATGAGATAACATCTATTTTTCTTAAACATCTACATACAGCAACCCTCTGGAAGCTGCTCGCGCTCTTCAATAAGATATGGTTTAGCCAAAATTTTCCGAGTCTCTGGCGGCAGTCGCTTACCATACCAATAAGAAAAAATGACTCATCCTCTAACGCTCCTAACGCCTACAGACCAATTTCACTAACATGCACAATTTGCAAACTACTAGAAAAGATGGTAAATAAACGTTTGCTTTGGTTTCTTGAAGGACACAATCTGATAGATGTAGCACAATCAGGATTCAGACCCAATCGAAGTACGATGGATAACCTGGTACTACTACAATCAGAAATAACCGAAGCTATAGCAAACAAGAAGGATGTCATCGCAGTTGCCTTAGATATAAAATGTGCCTTCGATACAATAAACAGAGCTGCTATCATGAAAAACTTGAGAAACTCAATTTAACGGGTAACTTTCTCTCCTTTATAAACAATTTCTTACAAGAGAGATCATTCAAAGTGGTTGCAAACGGGAAAATATCTTCAACGTATATCTCACAAAATGGAGTTCCTCAAGGCTCAGTTCTAAGCCCCACACTTTTCCTTCTTAGCATTAACGATATAGGCTCTCTCGTTCTCCCTCCCGTAAAATACTCTATATACGCTGATGACCTCGTTCTTTACTGCCAAGGAAAAGTTATAAGAAGCGTATGCTCTTTACTGCAAAATACTCTTAACAACTTTCTAAACTGGTCCGCCAAAATTGGAGTCAAATTTTCATCTAGAAAATCCAAAGTCATACACTTCACTAGAAGACATCACACTCATCCTCCTATACTTCACCTAAATGGATCTCCTCTTCAAGTGGTTGATAAACACAAATTATTAGGAGTAATATTCGATAAAAGACTTACATGGGGAGATCAGATACAGAACAGAAGAACAAACTGCCTCAATAGAATCAATATCTTAAAAACTTTGGCTCACCGTCAATGGGGTGCAGAAGAGGAAGTCTTCTTAAGAATTTACAGAACCTTGATCCGCTCTAGGTTGGATTACGGAAGCATTCTCTACATATCAGCGTCCGACACTCAGCTTAAAAGCCTGAATACAATTCACAACACTTCCTTACGCATTAGCCTTGGAGCATTTAAATCAAGTCCTTCTGAAAGTCTCTATACCGAATCTTCAGAACCCCCACTTTTATAAGACGTCAACGCCTACTGCTATCTTACTTCTCTAGAGTATCTGCTAATCCGAAAAATCCAGTCATTAAACTAATTAATACCCCCCACCCTGTTCCCGATAATACTCAACCTCGATCACATTCTTTCTCACAAATTTTAAAAACTCTGCTAAAAGATACAGATCTAACACTCACAACTCCTGTTACTACGTCCAGTATTCCTCCGTGGACCATAAAGCTACCTACTGTCGTTACCAGCTTAAATCGACACAAAAAAGAAGAAACGCCCAGAACTCTCTTGATACAGAAATTTCAAGAACTTATACATACACAGTACTATGACAAGATTCTTTACACAGATGCCTCCAAAGAAGAACATGCCGTCGGTTGTGCCGTTACCACCTCAAATACAACAGTAGCATCGTATCGACTTTCTCCCAGATGCCGTATACACACAGCTGAACTGTACGGAATACTTAAGGCATTAGAGTTGCCCACCACTAACGAGAAATCATTAGCGATATGTTCCGATTCTCTCGCTGCGATTGGTTCTATCAAAAATATATACTCCTTACATCCCATTGTACAGAGCATCCACAACATCTGCAAACAACAGCCAAAAAATGGTATTTCAGTAACCATCATCTGGATACCATCCCATGTTGGTATCAATGGAAATGAGAGTGCTGATCAAGCAGCAAAACAGGCCTGCTCTCTTGAAAATCTAGAAAACATGTAACTTCACCAAAATCTAAAGGCTAAAATCAAGAACAATGTATTAAGCAGCTGGAGAACACACTGGAACATGCAAAATACAAAACTACGCACAATCCAACGAACTGTTACCTCCATCACCATGCCCCAAATGAGCAGAAAAGACAGTACTATTATAAGAAGGCTCAGAATAGGTCACAATCGTCTTACACATGGATATCTGATGTCCTCTGAAAATCGTCCTCGTTGTGAACATTGTGATGAGCCATTAACAGTCCAGCACATATTACTGGAATGTGTCCAGTATAGAATTCAAAGAGTCCACTACAACTTTCAAAAAAATTTAAGTGACCTACTCGGTTCTACAAACATGTACAGTGCCATAATTTGTTTCCTAAAAGATTGTCACCTTTACTATTTAGTGTAATTGTAATATTAAGTTGTAACTTGTACAAAAACAAACTGTAATTATTGTATGTAAATAATGTTGTAAAATTTTGTACCAGTGTCAATGGCCATTAGTTGCCGAGACACTTTAATTCAAATAAAAAAAAAATTGGTAAGGAGGTCATTTTGTAGTTCATTCAAATCTATAAAGTTTTTTCTCAAAATCACTTTTCTATCGTAGATTTTCACAATGGTATCTATACTTTAACGGTTAATATAAGTATATAATTGAAAATCTCGAAGAGCATGAATCAACTGGTTAAAATTTGTATGTGTATTGTAAAATGAAGCATTATAGCGAGAGTGAAAAGACTCACATGCATTTCTTGTCCTTTGTAAAGACGAATAATTTTCAGTCCAAATGTGAGGAGGAAATGTTGACGTTTCTTCAATATAGGTTTCAACTAAAAAGTCACTAAACCTAACCACTCTTTCATCTTCTGTTTGAATTGCAACAAGATATATGGCAAAGCAATCCCCAGCGTCCTCTGCTTTAAGAAAGAGTAAACTAAATATATGAGTAAGATATTTCGTTATATCTGTTTCTGCCCCGTTTTTAACGGATATTCGATATAAACTGGCTTTTCGCAAACAACTTGGTACTCGCAAATAACTCGGTTTTGCCGAGATATTTTCAACTGCTTTAATTTTCACTAAATTACATAAAGTTTGTCTGTTAAGAACATCTTTATTTTATGGATAAAAGTACTATTTGGCAACAATGTTTAAATTTTCGAAAAATAATATCCTTTAATCATCCTTATTGTAAAATCGCTCGGGAGTGAATTCGAATAATGTCGGGAGTGAACTCGACTAATAAAATAACTACCTGCTCAAGACGGGAGTGAACTCAAAGGTGCCCAAATTTTTTCTCATTAGATACCACGTGATTTATTCAAGTGACAAAAATGTCTTGTATCGATTTACATAATTAAGCCTTCTAAAATGTGTGCACGATTTGTTTAAACATATATATAAGACATAGAATGATTTAATTTTATAATATAGACAAATTAATATAAAAATATCATACCTTAGGTGCCAAAGTTAAGAGCAACGCAAAAATCCCATGCTTCGGACAAATACACCTCGTTTTTAAATCACTCAATACCTCGGTGTAGCAACTATAAATATTCCAGGAATAGGTAAACGTGGATAGATCTGCATATCCGCATTTGACGCTCCAGGTTTCATCGTCGCTCCAGTTCATTTTATGGTTTAACTGGTGCTTAAAGTCAATAGCGATTGGATACATTTCGAAAAATTCTGGAAGAGGAAGAAGCGTGACGATTTGGGAGTAAATCTCGTATTCGAGCTCTGAACCGTCCCTGCAAATAATAAAGACAATTTAAATTATAATATTCTCTCATACATATACAGTGTGATTCATTAAGAATATCCAACATTCCGCATATACATAGAGCTTCAGTGAAAACGCGTCATCGGGTTCTATTTTGAGCTAAGGTCTTCACCTCATTCCAAGACTTTCCTGGATCTCTTATCTCGTCCATGATGGATCTTCTCCAAGATTATCCTATGTTTACTAGTGGACGTTAAAGGCTAGACGATGATAAAGAATTTGTAAATGCTCTTACAAAGCGCGTCTAATGAAATAGCTATTTGAATAACAAGGGAGGAAAGTGCTACTTTTCATCCCGAGAATGAAGTTTACTGCCCGACGCGTAGCGGAGGGCAGTAATCATTCAAGGGAAGAAGAGGCACTTTACTCCCATATTATACATATGGTTTTTCCACCTTCTTCAAATACAAGTATTTTTTTTTATTTTTCCTTAATTTATTTATGTAACTAACCAACAAAATTTATTAGAACTAAAACTAACAAGTACGTACAATATAACTGTCAACTGTCAGATATAAGTCAGATTATTAATGTAAACATTGTTAAATCAAAATAACAATTTACTGATTTTTACCATTCTGCAAAATACAGAGTGTTTTATAAATAAACGTTAAAATGTATAGATACTTACATAATAGAAAATAGATAGTGTACAGGGCGTCAATAAGTTATATTTCGTGAATGAAATACCATGACGTCACTTTAACTTTTCCTCCCTAGGGAGGAAAAGTACAACTTTTCTCCCTACAATCAAGTCCGGAAAAGTATACTTTCGGTAGAGGTAGGTGGAAAAACTTTGCATCACCCTTACATGCTAAATTTATTTTTCATGACAAGGAAATGAATCAATTGCTTTCGTAACAAATGGATTTGCTTTTGTGGTTCTGTAATTTTTCAATTTGAGATGTGACTTTATAGAATAATGCTGAGAATATCATGGACAGCGAGGATCACGAAAAGGGAAATTCTAGGAAGAATGAAGAAGAAACCGGAGATTGTGTTTATCATCAAACGCATAAAATTGCAGTATTAGTCTAAGAGCTAGTGAACCCTCCGACTAACGATCTTCCTGTAAGGCTAGAAATGTGTATAGTGATAATTCATAGCATACCAAGACTAAAAATCATGACCTGACAGGCATCAGCCCTGCACGTGTATCTACCAGGTGAATCGAAATGTGCATAGTTTAGGGGAAACATAAACTTTCTCCTGTAAAGTTTAAGTATGTGTTAGAGTAAGTCATTTAGAAGATATGTGTACAATGACAGGCGATTCTGAACAGCACAAGACCTTGCCAGGCGAGGGAAAAGATTAGGGGTTTTTCCTAAAATTATGTTTTTTTGCATCGAACAAGTGATTTTTCTCTTAGGTTAATGGTTTTTGATATACAGTGAGCACGTAAAGGTTGGAATAAATTCATTCTCTCGAGAATCTACAATTTTGAAAAAAAAAATCACGAAACATGTCGATTTTTATTTTTAAATTACGACTTTCTGGCATATATATCATACTAGTAACGTCACCCATTTGGGCGTGATGACGTCATCAATTATTTTTTAAATGAGCATAGGGGTTGTGTCATAGCTCATTTGAAAGGTAATTCAATTCTCTATTCAGTAATATAAACATTAACATAATTATTTTTACAGGGTGTCCAAAAAAATGTTTTTTGAATTAAATTTATTGACATAAAAAGAAGAATCTGTGTAATTTATTTAATTCAAAACACATTTTGCTGCTATCAGAAAACAGGAGAAAATGTTTATTTGTTAAATAAAAATATTGTTTTTTGGAAATTCAATATTAAAGCAGCCACCCACCTGCCTAATGACAATTTGAGCATTTAATTTAAGCGAAAAGCGATAAGTTTTTTTTTGTCTTCTGAGAGCAGTAAAATGTATTTTGAATTAAACAAATTATACATATTCTTCTTTTTATGCCAATAAATTTAGTTAAATTTTTTTGACACCCTGTATAAATAATTATGTTAATGTTTATGCTACTGAATATAGAATTGAATTACCTTTCAAATGAGCTATCACATGACCCCTATTCTCATTTAAAAAAATCATCGATGACGTCATCACGCCCAAATGGGTGACGTCACTAGTATGATATATATGCCAAAAAGTCGTAATTTAAAAATACAAATAGATCTGTTACGAGATTTTTTCCAAAATCGTCCTTTCTCGAGAAAATGAATTTATTCCAACCTTTACGTGCTCACTGTATAAGCGATTAAAAATTTTGAAAATGGCAAAATCGGCCATTTTTAACCCTACATCGGATATTGAACTAAAAATTTCAATGTTGCCAAGGTAGGTAGATATTCTTTAAACATTGATTGATGAAATCCCGAAGAGTTTTTTGCAATACACTATCGAAAACCCTTTTGTTTTTTTAATTGCTAATCAAGCGGGCACGGCACTGTAGTATAAGTGAGGACGTTTGGGTTTGCATAAATTTATTATCTCGAGAATGGACAAATCTGAAGAGAAATCCTCAGACAGGTCGATTTTTATTTTTAAATTAGGACTCTTTGGCATATTATATAATACTGCTGACGTCATCCATCTGGGCGTGATGATGTAATCGATGATGTTTTTAAATGAGAGTAGGGTGTTGTGTGATAGCTCATTTGAAAGGTTATTTAATTATCCATTCAGTAATATAAACATTAACATAATTATTTATACAGGGTGTACAAAAAATTTTTTTCTTCGTTTTGTCTAAATTAATTTATTAAAAAAATTTTTGTACACCCTGTATAAATAATTATCTTAATGTTTATATTACTGAATAGAGAATTAAATAACCTTTCAAATGAGTTATCACACAACCCCTACACTTGTTTTAAAAAATCATCGATTACGTCATCACGCCCAGATGGATGACGTTACTAGTATTATATATATGACAAAAAGTCATAATTTAAGAATAAAAATCGCCCTGTCTGAGGATTTCACTTCAAATTTGCCCTTTCTCGAGATAATGAATTTATGCCAAGTCGAACGTCCTCACTTATATGACAGTGTCGCGCCCGCTTGATTAGCAATTAAAAAACAAAGGGGTTTTCGATATTGTATTGCAAAAAACTCTTCAGGATTTCATCAATAAATGTTTAAAGAATATCTACCTACCTTGAAATCATTGAAATTTTTAGTTAAATGTCCGATTTATGGTTAAAAATGGCCGATTTCGCAATTTTCAAAATGTATGTATATCAAAAACCATTAACCTAAGAGAAAAATCACTAAAGACCTTTTCTGTTTGGAATGATTTAAAAAAAAAATAAAAAAACTTTGTGCGATGCAAAAAAAATAATTTTAGGAAAAACCATAATCTTCTCCCTCGCCTGGCAAGGTCTTATGCTGTTCAGAATCGCCTGTCATTGTACACATTTCTTCTAAATGACTTACTTAAACACATACTTAAATTTATACTTTATAGGAGAAAGTTTATTTTTCCCCTAAACTATGCACCTTTCGATTCACCTGGTAGATACACGTGCAGGGCTGATGCCTGCCAGGTCATGGTTTTTAGCCTTGGTGTGCTATGAATTATCACTATACAAATTTCTAGCCATACAGGAAGACCGTTAGTCGGAGGGTTCACTAGCTCTTAGACTATATCTGGGACACGTTATGAGAGATCAGCCCCGTTACTCCCTGCTGCAGTCAATATTGCAAGGTAAAGCCAAAGGCAAGCGCGGAACCGGTAGAAGAAGAATAACTTCAACGAAACTGTTTTCGAGCCGCAGCGAGCAAGGTTATGATGCCAATATGATTTCCAACATCCGAAACGGATAGGAACCAGAAGAAGAAGAAGAAGAAGAAGAAGAAGAAGAAGAAGAAGAAGAAGAAGAAGAAGGAGAAGAAGAAGGAGAAGAAGAAGAAGAAGAAGAAAAAGAAAACGAATTTTTCAAACCTTACGCTTACCTAGAATAGAATTAAAAACGTTTTATTGATTTCCCGTAATTTTTAATTCCCGTTTTCTCTTAGTCGTAATAAATTTAAAGCTATACAATTCTAATTAAATTGTCAACTTAGCTAAAGAGTATGTTTGGCGACTCTTGTAAAGAGGGTTGGATGAATTAATCCGCTTTGGGATTATCCCTGCGGATTGTAATTCTTCTCTCTATTATTTTCATTTAATCGTGACATTTTCGTGTATAATTAATTATAATCAACATGCAGTCCACAATTAATGGTAAACAAATACTTATGTCGACGCCTGAGGTGAAGTACTTATATAAAAATATATAAATATTGGTTTTAACAACAGGTCACTATCTAAATTAAAAAACAAGCGAACGTTTTACTTTAATAAAATTAAACTAATATTAAAAATAAATCTTTATTGGGACTAAGTTTTCTGATGAGACCTTCGTGGTTTCTAAAATTTGAAAACCAACGACTGCTGGAGCAAAGAAGGCTAAGGGATATCTAAAAGTTGCATCTTACTTTTCGCCACTTCAGCGTGGTAAAATTCTATCGAAAAATGGTCCCGCATACTCAGCTAGGAGTAAAATTAATAGAAATAAATAATTATTTCGTTGTAAAACGAAACAAGAACCGACTTATATTTCAGTTTGTTCAGAGAGCGCCACAACCGGTTCACTCCAACTATTTCTCTCTAACCGGTTTCCAACCCTGTGTACAGGATTTATATCTATTCCAGTGGCGATGTTGACGGAATTAATTGAAAACAATAAAAATCAATGTAACAAAACGAACGGTAAATATTTCATTTATTTTGGTAACAAAAAGGTGTTTTGTTTAGTTCTCGAAAGGGTATGTTGTTAGCGACGACCAGGGGTGTGTCTACCTCGTGCGGATGCTGGGAATGAACTGCCTCCTTCGAACCCCACTTATCATGTCGACTCATTTTGCGGTTTTAGATAATGACCAAAAAAGCCATAAATTCTGCCTCTGCGTTTTAAGGATGAGAAACTTTTATGGATTTCAAGAAATTGACATGACGAGTGTGTCACTCTGGGAGCATCGTAATCAATTAAGTGTTTCTTTGAAAAAAACATTAATCTTATACAATCTGTTTAGGATAACATTTCGTTTCGTAAAACGTGTCCCTCTTATGGAGAATTCTCACGACGAGGTCGAGGCGCGTGTTGAAGCGAGCTTCAAGTGGGTCCTAATTTAAACGTCGGCAAAGAGAGATATAATATATATTATAGTGGAAAAGAAAGAGAACGCAGATACCCTACAAGAAGGTAAAATTAGTAATATTTACTTTGTGATAAAATGTCCCGAATATGTCCCGAAGAATACAGGCAACCAAAAAGTTGACCGTCCTCAGTGGTGGAGATAAAAATATTAGTTGGTTTTTTTAATTCTCACAATGATAAAAATTAGAACAAAACGTAGTTTGACCATAACATTACCACGCCACTGATCGTACCCTCGGCTGACGAGACATCCACACTATCCACAGGCTAATAAATTTTAGCAATTGGTGTTATTTTAAGGGTCATAAATACCAAATTTTGACAGAAATTTCTCCATCTCTTCTTGGGTTTAATCTTTTTCACGTTGGGTTGAATCGCGTCTTCAGTTTTTATCTTTTTCTGTTACATTTTTTTATTTCACTCATAATGTCGCAACACGCTCTGTCAGTTTTCCTCTTTAGCATCTGCTCTGTATTTACATGTGAATTTTGAATGATTAATGTTGTTTCGTTTTTGAGAAAAAATAACTAAAAATTAAGAAAATAAAATTAGCAGAAATAGTAATTATAGCGTATCGCTATATATAGATGTGTATATCGATTTAATTTTTAAAGTCTCAAACAAATATTATTTACATGGGCTGTTTACATTACGTAAATGGGTGACATTGATTCTGCAATGTAGGCCACTCGATTTGAAAACAACGGAGTCAGCAATTATGTTACTATTAGTATTTTCAAAGTCACATTCAGGTGTAGTCACTCATAACAAAACAATTACGATTTATTTATAGATACGGAGAAAGTAAAGAAGAGATTATTCATTATTCAGACATCGACGTGGTTAGATCAGATACGTTGTCCACCAACTAGTTACTGTCGTATTTAGTGTTCTAAATAAATATATTCTGCTAAATAGTGTTTCAACTAAATCAACCTCATCATCAACAGCGTACAAACATCGAAGCAGCATACAAACCAATAATAGGTAACCATGGTCTTCACGATTTCAGCGACGATAATGGAACAAGGTTATGTTTTTGATTGGTTATAGCGTTGGGGTATGTAATCTACAATTATTCAACGATTATAGTTGATACGAGCGATGGCTTTTAATACTTTAATACTTGGTTTAAATACGTTTATTATATTCTGAAACACGAAATATGAAATGCATTAAAAATGTTTATCCTGATACTGATTCGGTAAATTGATAAACATAATTTTATTTATAACTGCAATAACATTTAGTTTCTACGTTAACAAAAATAAACAGAATAATTCAATTTGGACGACACGAATTGTCCGTCACGAATTTGTATAGTTACGATCTGTCGCCGTTACGAACTGTCGCCGTTACTAACTGTCGCTGTTACGAATTCCGTTACCAATTGTCCGGTTACGAACTGTCGCGTTACGAGATGTCATGGAACCGATTAAAATATATCCAATTTTTACCGTCCAGTTGCTACAAATTGTACTTCAAAAATAAACTGACACTCAAAATCGCCTGTAGCTCCAATCGTTGTTTCTGAGAGAGTGAGAGAGAGAGTGAGAGAGAGAGAGAGAGAGAAAGAAAGAGAGAGAGAAACAACAAGTGCTAGTGAACATTTTTGTTCAAAATTATCACAGCTACATTTCTTGTTTACAACATTTTTTTTCTACTGCGTAAAATTTTTTGTATTCTTTTAACTTTTTGACAAACAACATTTTTGTTTATGTTAATAGTATTTTGTATTTTGACAACGGCACCCGATTTGGGCGTCGAAAATTTAATAAAAATCATTTTTTAATAATATTGTGGCTTATTTCCCATTATAAATAGTTAAAATTGTAAAAATGCCACAAGAAAATAGCTTCAGAACAACTTTAACTTTTTGTATTCCACAATTAATGGTAAGAAGAACTTAAAAAAGTTGTGACTGGCTGAATGGCAAAAGCCTGTGCCAAAAAAAAACAATTAATGGTAAATAAATATTTATTTCGAGTTCCCAGATAAAATATAAATATAGGCTTTTACAAGAGGTTACAACCTAAATTAGATAAATTTGATAAATAATTCAGACACGTATGCAAAAATCACTGCTATTGGACAACATAAATAAAAGGAACGGTGAGAGCAAATTAATTAAATAAAATGGATAATCCCCAGAATATCGAATACAAACACAACTAAATTATCTAGAGCTTAAAAATCAATATAACCAATTAAAATATAATATCCTGCACGATTTTTTGTGAAATATTTAGGTTATAGTCGGAGAGATAGAAGCGGATTTTCTGCGTGATAAGTAATATGGAAAAACTATACGGGGATATGTTGAATTAGTTGTGTACATGACTTTCACCAACGGCCGGAAACCAGAGTTGGGGCCGAGGGTAGTTATAAGGGGTCAAAGTCGCGGATTTTATTTTTTTTTTTATGACCCTCATGATCAAGATAGTGCACCAAAATTTTGGAATAAGTAGGTCATGACGTAACTAAGTAAAACCTATAGGGGCGGAACGCTGCGTGGCCGACAAATTGGTGGGGGTAGGGGTGAATATAAAAAATATAAAGGGTTTTTTGCGACATTCGTGAATGAGATAGTGGACCAAAATTTGGGAATAAGCAGATCATGACATTACTAAGTAAAATCCTCAGAGCCAGAAACCAGAGTTTAGGATGAGGGTAGTTATAAGGGGTCAAAGTCGCCGTTTTTATTATTTTTTTTTGTGACGCTCATGATCGAGAGAGTGCACCAAAATTTGGGAATAAGTAGGTCATGACGTAACTAAGTAAAATCTCAAGGGGTGGCACGCTGCATGGCCGACAAAGGGGTGGGGCAGGGGTGAATAGAAAAAATATAATGGGTTTTTTTACGACGTTCGTGATTGACGGAGTACACCAAAATTTGGGAATAAGTAGACCATGACATAAATAAGTAAACTGCTCAGAGCCGGCAACCAGAGTTGGGCACGAGGGTAGTTATAAGGGGTCAAAATCGCCGTTTTTATTATTTTTTTTGTGACGCTCATGATCGAGATAGTGCACCAAAATTTGGTAATAGGTAGGTCATGAGGTAACTAAGTACAATTTCCAGGGGTGAAACGCTGCGTGGCCGATAAAGGGGTGGGGGTAGGTGTGAATATAAAAAATATAAGGGGTTTTTGCGACGTGCTAGATTGAGATAGTGCACCAAAATTTGGGAATAAGTAGACCATGACTTACCTAAGTAAAAGCCCCAGAGCTGGAAACCAGAGTTGGGGATGAGGGTAGTTTTAAGGGGTCAAAGTCGCAGTGTGTATTATTTTTTTTGTGACTCGGCACAACATTTGTCCTTCACGCAGTGCTCCGCCCCTGGAGATTTTACTTAGTAATGTCATGATCTACTTACTAACGGCAAAAAAAAACCATATATTTTTATACTCACCCCTGCCTACCACCCCTTTGTACCCCAAACATCGTTCCGCCCCTGAAGATCTTACTTAGTTACGTCATAACCTACTTACTCCCAAATTTTGGTGCACTATCTCCATCATGAGCGCCACAAAAAAAAAATAATAAAAACCGCGACTTTTACCCCTTATAACTACCCTCGTCCGCCACTCTGGTTTCCGCCTCTGGGGATATTACTTAGTTATGTCATGATCTACTAATTCCCAAATTTTGGTGCACTATCTCAATCACGAATGTCGCAAAAAACCCCTTACATTTTTTTATATTCACCCCTGCCCCACCCCTTTGTCGGCCACGCAGCGTTCCACTCCTGGAGATTTTACTTAGTTACGTCATGACCTACTTATTCCCAAATTTTGGCGCGCTATCTCGATCATGAGTGTCACAAAAAAAAATAATAATAAACGGAATTTTGACCCCTTATAACTACCTTCCTTCCCGACTCTGGTTTCCGGCTCTGGGGATTTTAATTATATATGTCATGGTCTACTTATACCCAAATTTTGGTGCACTACCTCAGTCACGAACGTCGCAAAAAACCCCTTATATTTTTTATATTCACCCCTACCCCCACCCCTTTGCCGGCCACGCAGCGTTAAGATCCTAGAGATTTCACTTAGGTACGTCATGGCCTACTTATTCCCAAATTATAGTGCACTATCTCGATCATGAGCGTCATAAAAAAAATAATAAAATCCGCGACTTTGACCCCTTATAACTACCCTCGGCCCCAACTCTGGTTTCCGGCCGTTGGTGAAAGTCATGTAGACAACTAATTCAACATATCCCCGTACAGTTTTTCCATATTACTTATCACGCACAAAATCCGCTCCCAGCTCTTAGACTATTACATTTAATTAGTAAAATATAAGTTTGGGAGTAACGTCGTAATAACCAAAACATTGCACGATTGAATTAAATCTCAAATAAACAATAGGTGAGTTATATATATATATATATATATATATATATATATATATATATATATATATATATATATATATATATATATATATATATATATAATCGGTTTATAACGTTCTACGACGTCTTCCGATTCCCAATCGCCATTGCTCTCGATCGTAGCACATGTCTTCGTTCAAGCCTCTTTCTCCGATTTCCCTATGGATTCCTTCTATCCAGCTTTTCCTAGGTCTTCCTCTCTTCCGCCGTCCTTTTGGTGCCCATCGTAGCACTTGCTTGGGTAATCTGTCTTCTTCCATACGTTGTACGTGGCCAAACCATCTTAGTTGCTTTGTTTTTATATCGTCCATTATTGTATGCTTTACATCCATTATCTCCAATATTCTTGTATTTCTGATTTTTTGTATTCTTGATATACCAGCAGATCTTCTCCAGAAGTCCATTTCAGTTGTTCTGAGCATATTTTCGGATTTTTCTTTAAGTGGCCAAACTTCGCTGCTGTATGTTATAATGCTCTTAACAATGCTGTTATAGATGTTACGTTTATTTTCTTTGGAGATACTTTGGTCCCATAGGATTTTGTTCAATAATGCGATAGCTTTCCTTCCTTGTGTGCACCTTTCTTGGATATTCTTGTCCAACGTTCCATCTTGTGTAATTGTAAGACCCAAGTATTTATATTCCTGACAGTGATTAATAGTTATTTCATTTTCCAACGCTAGATCCTGCTGTATACCTCCAACGCACATATATTCCGTTTTCTTGGTATTCACTTCTAAACCCCAGTTCCGGTACTCTTCTATGATTTTTCGGGTCATATATTCAATATCGTGATAATCCTGGGCCATAAGAATCTGATCATCCGCAAAACATAGAGTTAACAGTCGAAAAACTCGTCGCACGACCCTGTAGATTTAACAATAATTGAATTGTAAAGGGTTTTTACTCACATATTTTCTGTTTTTTGCACGCCGGGTTTTGTCCTGGTTGGATCAGAGAGAGAGCAGCATATTGCCTCCTGATGAGAGACTAATAAGTTTCGAAACCGGTAGAGGTGCTTGCTGCACTCTCTGATTGAACTATAATATGATGCGACTGTAGTTTCGTTTTGCAACGAAATTGAAAGTGGTTATTCATTTATGATTTACATGTTTACTCTCAAGGGGACATGTTTACCATAGACAAGGGGACAGCCTCAGTCCATGCCTATTTAATTTAATAATGGATGAAGTTATAGGTAGTGTTAACATAATGAATCAGGGATACAAAATGGGTAACCGAACCATGAGAATACTTTGCTACGCAGATGATGCAATCTTAATAGCCGAAAACGAAGATGACTTACAACGCCTACTACAAAAATTCAAAATAACCGCCGAAAAGTATAACCTGACACTATCCAAAGAGAAAACCCAATCGATGGTAATATCCAGGAACCCAATTAGATGTAAGTTAGTAGTGGACGACCATATAATCGAACAGGTAATGGATTGCAGATACTTAGGTGTGGAAATATCTAGCGACAGGCATCTGTGGCAAGAATCAAAACAGCAGGCAATGAAAGCAGCGAGAATATCTGGTTTCCTGAGGGATATAATCTGGCGGAATAAATATATGAGCACCGAAAGCAAAGTCCGCATTTATAAGACATGTGTTAGACCCGTACTGACATACGCAGCTGAGACAAGGGCCGAGACAACAAAGACCAAACAGATAATGAGAACAACAGAGATGAAAACCCTAAGATCCATAAGAGGTATCACACTCAGAGATAGAGTACGAAACGAAGACACATTGAGAGAGCTAGGTGTTCAGGACGTAGTGAGATGGACAAGAGTGCGACGACGCATGTGGAGGGACTACGTAGATCGGATGGACCCTGAACGTATGGCGCATTGGGCGAAAACACAGAAGCCCAACACCAAGCGACCCATAGAAAGACCCAAAAAACGATGGTACGAGAGTTGGAGCTCCGGATCGCAGCAAAGACTGTAACAGAAGAAACAGGACATAGTGCTATTACAAGAAGAAGAAGAAGAAGAAGATGTTTACTCTGATTGGAGTACGAAGGGAACCATTCTCGTTGGAACTTTACCAAGCTGAGCAGATGGGACGTGAATTATAAATTGTAAAATTCCCTGATCTTCCTTAGTCTTAGCATCCGTTATGGCTTGCCAATTTAAGAAGCCTCGGAGGGGTAACCAGAGATGGTTTCCATTGTTTTTAGTCTGGTGGGATGTAGAGTAACATTATGTTGTTTTATTAAAAGTATATGCTATTAGACTAAAAACTTAGTCTCTTTCTATTACTAAATAGTTAATAATTACTAAATAGTTAGTAATTTTGTCAATTTTGGCAAAATTGACCAAAAACAAAAAAAAATACCTACTAAAAACACTAGCCAGATGTGTCTGAGTTTAGCGAACGAACTATATGATTATAAATACATAGGTATTTAATTGTGATTTCTACATATTTCTGCTTTGTAGAAACAAGTTTGCAAACAAGTACAACAAACAAAGGACATTTTTGTAGCCAATATATTTAGTTGTACTTACTTTATTCTGATGAAGAGTCTGGGCGGCATAAAATTAGAAATGTTTCTAAAGATAATTCCAGCAGCAAGTCGTGAATTCTTCTCTTTAACAAGAATGTTCGTTCCCGAAATTTGAACTCCTAGCCATTGCCTACAAAAATAACTACTCGGAAACATACAATTGTACAAAACTATTTTAAACCGCGAAGGTCAAAATCGAATCAAGGAGAGGGACTTCAGTTGAACGTGTTGGTCCAAAGAGTAAACGTCCATTTAAAATATAGTCCGTCTAGAAAGTATCCGGAAAAAAGAAAGCAGAATTATAATTTTACGGTATTTATTTCTATCACTTGAAATATAAAATTTCAACAAATAATTCATCGCATTTACTTATACAACCTCCATTTAAATCTAAACACTTAACTAAACGTCCAGGTACACCCGAAACTAGGTCAAGGCCAAGGCCATAATTTTCGGTAATGGTGTTCCAGGAATGTAAAACTGACCGAATCAAACCATCTTTATCTCGTGGCGCTGCTCGTTCCACTTCAATCTTCATCGGTCCCCATTATGTTTTCAATGGGGCTAAGATCTGGAGATGCTGCTGGCCACCGATTTGTTGCCAATTCGTGTTCTTGCATCCAAGCTTGAGTATAATCAGAAGTATGGCATCTTGCATGATCTTGCTGAAAATGCCACCCATCTGGATATAAAACATGAGCCGTTTCAAGAAGAAAACCATTTAGGATGTCACAATATTTCGCACTATCAACAGTACCAGTAACTATACAGAGAGGTGTAGCACCACGCTGAGATATTGCTCCGCAAACCATTATTTTAGTGGGAAATTTGGAAATTTGATCAGTAACATTTTCTCTTGATAAGACTTTTAGATGATTTGGCCAAGCTGGAAACAACTTTCATCAGATATAAAGACAATATTAAATTTATCTTCTTGAAAACGTTCACAAAAATATATTCTTCGTTGCCTTTGCAGAGGTGTTATTGTAGGGATATTTTGGATTCCTTCATAATGTAGCCTTGCTTTTTCAGTGACATGTGGACAGTTTCTGGGCACACTTTTATTTTTCGTTGATTTCCAAATCTGTTCGATAGTTTTCAAAACCATAGTCAGGGATTTTATGGTTCTAAAGCCACTAAAGCATTTAAATTGTTTCCGCTAATCTTACGCGGTCTACCCGAAACTGGTCTATGTCTCATACTTATCTAATATCTATGCCATTTTTAACCCCTTTATTGTCTCATACACTGCACTTTTTCCGAGTTCAGTCAATTGCACTAATTTTTTAACGTTTCGGATACCCTTTCTATACAAATATTCCACCACTTTTCTTTTTTCTACTTGCGACATTATTTCACAAACCTTAAGTCTGTTTACAAACAACAATTTTTGACAGATGGTGTTGTCATGCGATTTTGTCCATAACCTACTATCGGCACAACTTACTTGATGCATTACTTTTGTCTTAAAATGTTACAAAAAGGAAATCTATTAAAATTAGGAAAAATATAAAATTCCGGATACTTTTTAGACGGACTATACATTGTGCACGAAATCAGTGGTTTTGCAACGTTTTCAAATAAAATCCTCGAATAGTTGTTTATTTGAAATACATTTAAGTTTAAGGGCATTAATGTGTCAAGAGCATTAAGTAGATGTTTATAGCCTAAATGCGACAAGCTTATAAACTAGAGGGCCTCTGGCCCGAGATTATATGTCGCCCGAGGGTATAAACCTCTAATAATGCAAGTGGTGCATACAAAACTTTATGTCATACCGGTTCATTGCATGAATTAAAGTTTTAGTTTAATTTTATATTAATCAGAAGAAATATTGTATCGCAGCAGGTATTTAGTACCGTTGCTAGGAAAGTGATGTTGGTTAGAAATTTGTTATTAACGTAAACAAAGTTTTTCTATGTGACATAAAAAGTCAGAATGCCAGAGAAATTAGATATTTCTAAAGAAATAGTTAAAAAAAAAGCCAAAAAAGTGACTGACAATCTGTTACCGAAATAATCCAAAGAAATATCTACAAGGAATACGCTAAATTTCAACAATGGATGGCAGAAAATAATACTAAATGCGTAAATGAAACCGTACTACGGGCGTATTTTGGAGACATATACTTTCTGTGGTTCGTAACTAAGTAATAAATACACAATATTAAACCGGTATAACATAAAATATATTTTTAATAAACATTAACCAAATAATACGAAAATTGTGGAGTCACAATCAATATAAACACAACAACATATATAAAAAAAATAATCGTTTCGTTTGGATTCAATTCGAGTCTCTTGCCATTCTCTGACATCTGATGTTTCGGAATCTATTCCTTGTCAAAGAGGCTTCACAAGAAGACTGAATTGAACCATAACGAAACGAAGCAGAACTGCAAATATTAAAATATTTGCACCGGAGTATGGTTAGACTGTCCTCTAACAGGGAATGATGAAATGAGTGAAAAATAATTTCGACCACGTCCAAGTAATCTGTTAAGCGAGATACACTAGTACCAAGCAGCGCCGCTAGGAGAACACTCCAATAATGCGTCGCAGATTACTTATATGAAACGTGGTCATTTCGTACTCCAAAACCGAGTAAGGTATGACAAAAAGTAAATAATCGTTTCCTTTTGATTCAATTCGAGTCTCTTGCCATCCTCTGACATCTGATATTTCGGAATCTATTCCTTGTTAAAAAGGCTTTACAAGAAGACTGAATTGAACCACAACGAAACGAAGAGGAAGTGCAAATATTAAAATTAAAATACTTGCACCGGAGTATGGTTAGACTGTCCTCTAACGGGGAATGATGAAATGAGTGAAAAATAATTTCGACCATGTCCAAGTAATCTGTTAAGCGAGATACACTAGTACCAAGCAGCGCCGCTAGGAGAACACTCCAATAATGCGTCGCAGATTACTTATATGAAACGTGGTCATTTCGTACTCCAAAACCGAGTAAGGTATGACAAAAAGTAAATAATCGTTTCATTTTGATTCAATTCGAGTCTCTTGCCATCCTCTGACATCTGATATTTCGGAATCTATTCCCTGTTAAAAAGGCTTTACAAGAAGACTGAATTGAACCACAACGAAACGAAGAGGAAGTGCAAATATTAAAATTAAAATACTTGCACCGGAGTATGGTTAGACTGTCCTCTAACGGGGAATGATGAAATGAGTGAAAAATAATTTCGACCATGTCCAAATAATCTGTTAAGCGAGATACACTAGTACCAAGCAGCGCCGCTAGGAGAAAACTCCAATAATGCGTCGCAGATTACTTATATGGAACGTGGTCATTCCGTACTCTAAAACCGAGTAAGGTATGACAAAAAGTAAATAATCGTTTCGTTTTGATTCAATTCGAGTCTCTTGCCATTCTCTGACATCTGATGTTTCGGAATCTATTCATTGTCAAAGAGGCTTTACAAGAAGACTGAATTGAACCATAACGAAACGAAGAGGAACTACAAATATTAAAATATTTGCACCGGAGTATGGTTAGACTGTCCTCTAACGGGGAATGATGAAATGAGTGAAAAATAATTTCGACCATGTCCAAGTAATCTGTTAACCGAGATACACTAACTAGTACCAAGCGGAGTAAAAGGGCTATACGGGAACAGGCTATTTGGTGGAGGCGCCCCATGTTATTTCTTATGGGAAAACGAATAAAATCGCTAAGGTTCATTCTGGTCATTTTTGTCTCGTTTTGTAGTGGAGTCGAGACGGCTCGTAGGATCGTGAAGTGTGAGGGGTCGTTGAAAAGTATAGGGGGTAACGAATACGTGAACACAAAAAACAAACGCAAAGACAGTACCAAAAGAGCATTACTACATATCTCCGTTATTATTGGTCTGATTTTAATGATTAAAACGTTATATGAAAAAGGAGGGTATAGCGAATACGTTAGGACAAAAAACAACCACACACAGACATTGCCAAAACGGCATTACAGCATAATATGCTGTAATGCCGTTTTGGCATTTGCCGTTTTTCATTGACCTTGGAAACCAGGTACTCCGGGAATCTGTTGGTGTCATATTCGTGTTTAGCGACCTCAAAAAACCCTCCAGTAATTCATTTGCATCAATTAAATGCCAAAAACTATCGAAACTCTAGAACACGACGTTACTTGCAGTGGCTTTGTCCACCACCTGCTCCGGAGGTCAATTCTGATGGCATATTCGTGTTTAGCGATTACAACAACCCATGAGTAATCTGTTTATATCAATTTAATGCTGAAACCCCTCGAAACTCTAGATGACGTCCATTGAAGGTCAAGGTCAAAGTAAAGGTCGCCATTGGATAGCCAGGAAAAAAACCTAGACTACTAGTACTTTTCTTTGATCTAAACTTCTACATATTGCCAGATAACCAGTAACTCAGGGAATTGGAATACCCAGTAAATCTTATAATTTTCCGAGTTTGTGCCTCTATATCTTGAAAATGCTCCAAACGATCGAGTTGTGCCCATGAGAACTTTTCATCACAATGCTTCAAAGAGTATTTTCCCAAAGTATGGACTAAATCCACTGGGACCTAATTTCCATAAGGTTTGTGCGGGGTACTTTTGCTGTGAAACAAGTAACAAATAAAACATCGAAAGGCCTTTGAAATCCGATTGATCTGACAACGTCGCATAACCAAACTTTTCGATCTCACCTCAGCGCTTTTAGATATTTCTGTCTACTTACCTACTTATTATTTACTTATTATTACTTACTTATTTCTGTCTAACTACTAATAGTATTTAATCACTTACGTTGTGGGTTTATCGAAGTTATTCGGAATATGGAAATATTTGTTCGAATGGTAATAAGTAAGATTTAGTACAGTTAAATCGATCGTGTTCATAGATATGCGAAATAAATTGTTATTAGGACTAACAAGCGATGATCCTACGAGGCTTAGGTGTTCGTTGACGAGTTCAAAAGCTGTTCTAATTTCCTAAAAGAAATATATTTATGTACAAATAAAATTTAAAAAACAATTATAATATAAAATATCTGATATATTTGGCTATATGAATTTATTTTTTCTATGGATGCTATACAATATGCAACTTCTCTCAATACTTACATACATTCAAAACGAACAATTCCTCACGCAGTGAGAAAAGTCGGTCATTGCAATCAGAAATATTTTTTCTCGCGGGTTCTCCTACGGTCTTCCATACTATGATCGCCGTTTCCATGGTAACATGTACAATACAAACACAATTGAATCGCTTATTTCAGAAACAACCTACGTCACATTTTGGCGATTTTAAGTTTATTACACCAACATATTATTATTATATTTCTGTGGGTTACACACAATTTAATGCAGAATACACTTAAGTCCCGTAAGCATGGTTGAAGTTATAACGATTTAAAATATTCATATAATACATATATTATATTTCTGAAACAACCTTAGTCCCACAGAAATACATGTTCATGGTGTAATAAACTCAAAATCGCCAAAATGTGACTTATAGGTCTGGATCCCGCGTATGAAAAAGAAGTTGATTAATAGCAAGCTGAAAATTTGTTAATAGCTTAAGGGTGTCTAGTCGGATAAACTTTGACATATGGAAACACTGGAACAGGGGCAGTTTTAATTGTGGAACAGGTTAAAAATTTGGAACGGTCAGACCACGAAAACGGCACATTTATTTTGTCCGACAGAATAGACTTAAGCTCTCCGAACAGAGATTAAACTCTCATGCAAAAATCAGACTGCTATTTATAACCAAATGGCCGTTTTAATGAGTGGAACATGTAGAATATGTCAAATGACAGGAATTATGACAGGTGATAAATAGCAGTCTGATTTTTGCATGAGAGTTAAATCTTTGTTCGGAGAGTTTAAGTCTATTCTGTCGGACAAAAAAAATGTGCCGTTTTCGTGGTCTGACCGTTCCAAATTTTTAACCTGTTCCACAATTAAAACTGCCCCTGTTCCAGTGTTCCCATATATCAAAGTTTATCCGACTAGACACCCTTAAGTTATTAACAAATTTTCAGCTTGCTATTAATCAACTTTTTTTTCATACGCGGGATCCAGACCTATTAGGTTATTGCTGAAATAAGTGATTCAATTAATGTTGTCAAATAAATGTGTTAAATCAAAACTTACCACGAATTACCTTTCAAAACTGTTCAAAAATAACTGTATATTAGAATTTAAAAAAATAAGGTATACAAATTTTAAGAATATTAAATACCTACATGACATGTATATGTATTTTATTTAAATTTATGCATATAATGTACTTAAAAGCACCTAACTTATTTAATTTTGAAGTTTGAACTCTTGACAAAACCGCATCCATAGAAAAAGTACAGTGTACAACACATGAGAAAATGACATATTTCTCCCTCGCTTGATTTGCGGCCGTCGCCTCGTGCCTTGACTCGTGCCAAAAAACTTCTGCGCTCGTGAGAAATATGTCTTTTTTCTCACTTGTTATTTGATAGAGGTAACCAAAACTTCAAAATATTTAGTTTTACTGTTTAATATTATATGTATAATGAAAGGTATTTTAAGAAATTGTATTTATTTTGTATTCATGTTATCGTGATCATGTAATGCGTTTTATTTTATTTATCATTTTTTAGATTGCATTTTTGTTTTTTAATCTCCCAAGCTTAAGAGGCATCATTAGAGCGCGGAAAACGCGTTCCAAGATTGTGGCTTTAATTTTGAATATTTTTTCGAGATATTTGGCACACATATTCGCAATATAGTAAAGAATGGCGGTACAAAGCCAATTTGAGAAATATGTCAATATGTGGAAATTACCTACCGTAAAATTAAATAAAATATTGCAAAAGCGAGCCTGTAGCGCCATTAACCCAGATATGCCTGGGGTACAATAAATTGTACACTACAAATATCTTTTAACTTGATTATCTATGAGTATCATATTTCTTAATATCCGCCTAAATATTTCCAGAAAGTAGTAATCAACCATAGGGTGTAGTTGTGAATTGCTGGCTTTGAAATACTTGGCGATAGTTGGGTGATAAAGTTTACAGTTTTTATAACATGGCCGAATTTCGAATACGATTTACTCAGTAAGTAAATATTTGTTATAATGTATGCAAAAAATATATTCTTTTTGTGGTTGCTTGTAGAAAACACATTCAATTTAGGTTTATACATTGGATAAATTATTATTTTGTAACTAGCGTTAGGCCATTTGATTTTAGTGAACAATATATTGTACGACAGGAAAATATCATACTTTTTATTTTTATGGGCTTTTCATTGGAGGATGCGCTTAGTATGTGAGAAAATAATGAACATTTAGTAGCAAATATAAACAGTATTGCTTTGATGCCTCCAATAAATGCATGTGAGGTCCTAACAGACGAAGACTCTGGCGATGAAGATATAATATTGATGGATAATTTACCTGGGTCGCAATTACAAACTTCTGCTGAAATAAACGTGCAAAATAATGGTGACGCATTATTATCCGATTCGCAAGATAATATTTCATTACCAGAGCAGGGAGAAAAAAGAACGGTTAAAGGGTCTAAGAAAAACTAATCTACCACTGGGCCAGCGTTTCTCAACCTTTTACCCTTTGCGACCCAATCTTCCATAATTATTTTCACCGCGCCCCCCCTCGTTCAATAATTTTGACAAAAAACAGTAAAATCTTACTTTTTAGTATTGAGTGCTCTTTATGATTATAACTCCTATTCAGTGTTCATGTGTATTTTATTTTTTATTTTGTCAGAATTTTGTTTTGCTTTGATTTTAGTAATTTAGTTAATGATGTTGGTGTATTTTTTTATATGCTCACGCACCCCCATTACTAAAAGCGCGCCCCCTAGGGGGGCGCGCCCCACAGGTTGAGAATCGCTGCGCTGGGCAAAAGAAGACATTCAGATAGATAACCAATGTAGACGATCCAGGTATGAAACAAAATAGACAATCTTCCTCTGTAATACCAGTAATATTTTTCATTTCAGGTAGAACAACCCCATCTCGTACATGAGTATAATGTAAACATGGGCGGAGTAGATTGTAGTGACCAAAATATTAGTCTTTACCGCATTTCTGTTCACGGCCCAAAATGGTATTTTTCATTGATAAATCAATGCATTGATATGGCTGTTCCATATTCCTGGCAACTTCATCGTTTGCATGGAGGAAAACTGGACAACATTATCCACTTATCATTTAGAAGACGCATTGCAACATCTATGTTACAACAAAATAAAAAATCTGCTTCCTATTCTCGAGGTCGTCTATCAGCCAATATAAACATTGATATTCGCTGTGATCGACTAGACCACTTGGTAATTCTACAGGAAAAACCTACTCGATGTGGTTTGTGCTAAGATAAAGCAAAAATGAGGTGTTCAAAATGCAACGTGGGCTTACATGTTAAATTTTTTGTTTCATACCATACTGAAACTTAATAGTAGTTTATATGCCTGGTGTACCATATTTTGTACACTATTTTTTTTACTTTTTTTCATAAATATTTGGTTTTAACGATAAATATGTTTTTGTTACTTTATATAAGGAGTAAATTTGAAGGAAAATATTAAAAAATATTTTCAAGTAAGATTTAGGAATATCTGGGTTAAGAAGAACAAAAAATACACTTTCTTCAAATAAAGCTTTTTATTCCATGCTAGATTTTGTGTCACATCGGAACTACTAAAAATCGATTATCTATAACAAGAAATCGAACTTGACTGACTTGACAACATTTAGCGTGTCTATTAGTATAAATAATGATTTTTTTTGATAGTATAATGTCACTGTCACTGTCGTACTGCCGACGCACTGTTGAAAGTTCGCAGAACTTTCGAAAAACAAAAATATTGATGACGCGCTAATGTTGGCTCTTAATTATTTGTAATCACTACAATATGACTTTCTAAAATAAATTATGAGGATAAAAATGCTCCGTTCACATAAATAGGCAGCTATAATCTTGTGACTAGGGTCACCTCAGAAACTAAAGAAACCAAAACTGTCAAGCACACAAGTAATTTAGGTAAAGCAAAACTCTATGTAATGTAGCAACCAAGCGTTGCTAGTATAAGTCGGCGCACACAGTGGAGGCGGTTTCCGCTAGCGGGCAACGCTAGCGGGACCCGCTTTTAAACGTTTTCAAAAAGAATGCACGTCTTTAAATGTACACGAACATAGTCAAAGCAGGTCCGCGCGGTCCAACCGCCTCAACCCGCCTGACCGCTTTTGCTAGAATGAGAATTTAGTTTTTTCCGCGCGGTTTTAATGTTTACTGCAATGATCATTTAGTTTATTCGCTCTTTTATAATAAGAATTAATAGTTCTCCATGGATTAATTTTATAAATAATTGTACATTATAATAAACAAAAGTAATAAAGTCAATCTTATTGAAACCGTAATTTTGTGTGACTTAGGTATTTCTAAAACCATTCCAGTATTAACTATTAACTAAATCAGTACTTGAACAATAAATTTACAACAAAACTACTTACCTCAATGTTATAACAAGCCGGAAGGATAGCCTGCTTATGTAAATTACACCAGTTTTAATTAAACGATACTCCTTCTTCTTCTTAAAGTGCCTATCCGTTCCGGATGTTGGCGATCATCATGGCTATCTTGACTTTGTCTACCGCAGCGCGGAACAGTTCAGTGGTAGTGGTATCATACCACTTTTGTAAATTTTGAGGCCAGGAAATGCGTCTTCTTCCCGGTCCTCTTTTACCATTTACATACCTTCCCTTGGAGAATCAGTTGGAGAAGGCCGTAACGTTCTTGATTTCCCATTACATGTCCTAGATATTCTAATTTTTTTGTTTTGATGGTTATGAGAAATTCACACTCTTTCCCCATTCTACGCAGGAATTCCACGTTAGTAATTCGGTCAACGCAGGATATACGTAAGATGCTCCTATAACACCACATTTCGAAAGCTTCGAGCCGATTCATAGATGTAACAGTTAGTGTCCAAGCTTCCATTCCGTAGAGCAGAACTGTGAATATATAGCATTTCAACAGACGGTATTTTGTTTTTAATGATATGTCTAGACTGTTGAAAATGGGTCTCATTCTAAAGTATGCTGCTTTCGCTTTTATTATTCGCTGTTTAATTTCTGAGTAGTCCCATTCGCTATTTAAATTCGTACCCAGATATCTATATTCTCAACTCTTTCGATATTCTGTTGGTTGACTGTAAGTTGAGCGTTTAATATTGTTTTTAACGATACTCCACTTTCTCCAAAATATATTTAAAAGTCTCTTGAGTCATTCTCATATACTGGAAGAATCGTTCATTATCTTTTAATTTTTGAAATAGATGATGATATTCTCCATATGGTAGGGGAGCCCAAGCGGGGATTTTTGCAGTTACTCGAGCGCGTCAGATTAGTATATGGGGAGAAACCTGGTACCCTGTAGATGTACCTCTACCATATACTGGCTCTTAACACAGGGGAGTTCGTTAAGGGGGGCCCGAAAAACAAAATCTATCCTTAGAAAAACTCGAAATTGTCAGATTAAGATAAGGTAAGTTAAGTACATGCAAAAGAGTGTATATTTCAAAAATTTGATGATTTGAGCCGGGCGTAAGGAAATGAGTGAGTTTCAAAGTTTCACAAGAAAAAAGCAAATATTTCGCGAAATGAATGACAGATCGAAAAACTAAAAAATATGTGCTCAATATTTTTTAAAAATCTATCGAATGATACCAAACAAGACTTCCCACGGAGAGGGGGGGGGGGGGTAAATTTAATATTTTAAATACGAATCCCGAGATATTTCGCGAAATGAACATCAGATCGAAAAACTGTAAAATACACTTATTCAATATTTTTGAAAAATCTATCGAATGGCACCAAACACGACCCTCCACGGAGGTGGGGTGGGGGGTTACTTTAAAATCTTAAATTGGAGCTCCCATTTTTTAGTGCTGATTTGGATTCCTTATGCAAAAATAAGTAACTATTATTCGAAACACTTTTTCGAATTATGGATAGATGGCGTTACAATCGGAAAAAACCATTGTTGGAAATGAAAAATTAAATTAAAAAATGGCAAGCGCCCACTAAAATGGAAAACTTTACTTAACTTTTTTTGGTTTTAGGACCTACTCTTCACAACCCAATAGGTCTCCAAAGCGCTCGAGTGACTGCACATTTAGCATACTTCGCTCCCCTACACTGGCGGACCTTCAAAATCAGAATTCCGATTATAACAACCGACGATCTCTCGCCGGTAAAATTCCTTTAGCCTGCTATTTGATTTCGCTTAGCGACATTTTTCAGGGTAAATAAACAATTGAAATTTGTTTATTCTCGTCGAATATTTTGAAGGCCATTGTAAAAGTTTCCCTTTCAGAGGGAACAAAAACTAGGAACACAAATGGTGCTGGAACCATAAACACAGAAATTACTATAAATGAAGAAGTTCACATAAGCAAGAATATGAAAAACTAAAGAAGAAGTACAAGGAACATATATTATGAAAAACTAAAGAACAGAAAATCTACAGATAAAGATGGAATACTAAATGAATTTTTGAAATATGGTAAAGCGGCAATGATTAATCAACGGATAACATTAATTATCACGATTATTTAAGACAGAATAAAATAACAAGTGGTAGAAGATAGAAGAAGTATCAGCAGACTGCGCAAGAGATGGAGGATGGAGTGACAATCTTCGACAAAGACTACCGACCCGTAAAATCCCGTAGCCTATAAGCAAAGAAGGCAGATATTTTATCTTATCAGTAAGAATAGCTGTGTCGTCTGCGTAACGAAGATTGTTAATTTTCATCACATAAATATACGTTAAATCTTTGCTGAATGTTTTTTAGAGCAATTTTAAATTTTTGCTCAACGTGCAAATTTAAAAGAAAATAATGCCATTATTCAGTATTCTCTAATACCTTCAGAATTTGCACCTCTTTCATGGCTCCAATAGGGGAAATAAATAACCCGACTATTTTTTTTCACCTCAACAACTATCCTATAGTAGGTATGTAAGTACGGTATGAGGCAAAATAAACAGTACTGAAATTTGTATGCCTCAAATTTGTATGTCAGGCGCCGAAACGTACTGATAGTACATTTTGACGGTTTTTGCAGTAAATTTTAAAGAACCATTTGGATTGACATGAAATTTGGCATACGTATAGCCAACATGTCAAAGAAACAAAAAATGATATTGTGCCCATGTGTGCTTTTGCCCTGGGGGTGAGTTTTACCCCTTCTCGGGGGTAAAAAACATACGTTCAAAATAAGTCCGAAATTCGATAAAATGCCTAATTCTAAGCAACTTTTATTCTATACAGTTTTTTCACCAAGTTAATACTTTTCGAGTTATTTGCGAGTGAATATGTTCATTTTTCAACAAAACAAACACGTTTTTAGACAATTTTTCGCAAATAATTCAAAAAGTAAGTATTTTATCGAAAAAACCGTTGTTAGCAAAAGTATAGTTTGTAAAAAAGTGAAAAAATGGTGTATACATAAAGTCTCTAGACCTAGTAGAAGCAGAGTTATAGCTAAAGAAAAATAGGTTCATATTCGCCAAACTTCAAGTAAATATATTTTAACGTGAAATAACCAAAAAATGAAGCACTTTTTGGAAAAAACTCATTACAACTTTTTTAGAGTTTAAATAGCTTTATGTCCATTTTTATAAAAAAATATTCTGGCATCAAATGTGAGCAAGTTACGCTCAAAATACATTTGGTCCGTTTTGATTTGGCTTAAAAAATCGGAAAAATTATCCCCTAATTAACAATTTAAATATAATTAATCGTTACCGGTTCACATGTTGCTTTATTTATGTTGTGTCTATATGATCTGTAAGTTTCATTGATTCAACGTGCTTATTTTTGAAAAAAAAAATGGTTTTAAAATAAAATTTTTTAAAATTTTGAAAAAAATGCTCTTTTTCAAAATAACTTAAAAATTATTAGTAATAAAAAAAATCTCAAAAAGTAATAAAATACACGTTTTGCTTCTCTGAATATTTTGGACTTTTTGTTTTCCTGTTAGACAAAAATCGGTTAGGCTACGGCTGTTCAAAGTTTGCACATACTCGGGATTAGTGACTCGTTCAAGCCATTTTAACTACAGCCTTTTCAAGAATAAGTACTTTGAACCGCTGAGACTTACAGATCGTATAAAGAATAAATAAGTAAAGTAACTTGTGAAGCGGTAACGATTAACTTTATTTGATATGCTAATTAGGGGGTGCTTTTCGCGATTCTTTTTACCAAAAAATAAAAGGTACCAATAATATTTTGAGCATAACTCACTTACTTTTAAGGTTAGAAGTTTTTTTAAAAAAACAAAATTAAACCTTTTTTTAAACACTTTAAAAAAGTTAAAATGAGTGTTCCCCGAAAAGTGTTCCGTTTTTTTGGTTATTTCTCGATGAAATATTCGATTTGGAATTTGACGAATAAGAACCTACTTTTCATTCGCTACAACTTTGCTTGTACTGTCTACAGACTTAATATATGCACCATTTTTTCATTCTTGTATACGCTATATTTTTATTAAGAATATTTTTTTCGACAAAGTACTTACTTTTAGAGTTGTTTGCGAAAAACCGTCCAAAAACGTAGTTATTTTGCTTAAAGATGAACAAATTCACCCGCAAATAACACAAAAATTATTGACTTGGTGAAAAAACTGTATAGAACAAAAGTTGCTTAGAATTAGTCAGTTTATCGAATTCCGAACTTATTTTGGACATATACTTTCTCACCCCGAGAAGGGATGAAACTATTTATGCACCATTTTTTCACTAATATATGCACCATTTTTTCATTCTTGTATAAGCTATATTTTTATTAAGAATATTTTTTTCGACAAAGTACTTACTTTTAGAGTTGTTTGCGAAAAACAGTCTAAAAACGTGGTTATTTTGCTTAAAGATGAACAAATTCACCCGCAAATAATACAAAAATTATTGACTTGGTGAAAAAACTGTATAGAACAAAAGTTGCTCAGAATTAGTCAGTTTATCGAATTCCGAACTTATTTTGAACATATACTTTCTCACCCCGAGAAGGGGTGAAACTCACCCCCAGGGCAAAAGCACACATCGGCACAATATCACTTTTTTTCTTTGACTTATTAGCTATGTGTATGCCAAATTTCATATAAATCTAAGCGGTTCTTTAAAATTTAGAGGTGTTGCAATATATAAAAGAATTCGGTTGTTGTAATGGGGTAGTTGACTAACTGGAGGTGAGGGTTGACTTGGTAAAACACTATTTGTTCATACTTTATTTATTTAATCACTTGCTAATTAGAACAGTAACTAGTTGGTGGACGAAAGTCTATATTCTAACTACATTGATGGTTGAATAATGAATGCTGAATAATGAATGATCTCTTTTCTTTATTTGCTACGTATCTATAATCAATCCCAATTGTTTGTTATGATTCATACCTGCCTGTGGCCATGAAATACTAACATTACCAAATTGCTAACTCCGTTGTTTTCCAAAGCGAGTGGTCTACTTTTACGAAATCAAAACAACACTTGTAATTAATATTTGTTTGAGACTTTAAACATTCAATGGATATAGGTTATTCTTATTTTTGAAAATCCTGTACAAATATTTTACCGTTAAAGAACGTATGTACTATGAGTGGTTTTCAAACATCGTTATAACGTATGTGAATATCGTGATAATGTTAGTTGCTTCAGAATGGTTCTCAGTTTTGCAGAAAAAAAATTTAGGCATTAGTAAAAGTACTATTTTAGGTCATACGGAAAAGGTCCCAAAAACGATCTAAGCTTAAAATTAACAATGGTTTCAGCAGGAAGGGCCAACCTGTCACACTGCCAGGAATTCTCTTCGAATACTGCGCGATCATTTTGCAACTGATCAGAACTAACGCCACTAGATGCGTACATATGGGGAATGCTGAAGGAGTCAGAAAGGTCCACAGTCTGCCATTTCGGAATTGCGGACTAAAATTAAAGATATTTTCGTGTCAGAGGTAGTGGCAGATCTAGAAATTTGCTTTGGGAAGGAAAATTTGCCTTAGAGGGGAACTTCCAATGAAAAACCCAACCAAAAGACAGAAAAGATAAACTCAGATATCATAAAAGACATAAATACTTCATTAAGTTTCCTTAATTTTACTAACCACCGTGTTTATTAGGTTGAATTTATCTTTCTGTGATTTCTGTTTCATGTCTGCTAATATATTTTTATGTTTGAATAAATTTTTTCTTTAATTTTTGACCTTGTTAGTGATAGAAATGTCATGATTTTCCCTCCCCGTAGATCCGCCAATGGCCAGAGTGCATCTTTAACATCTGTTTTATCGGGAACGTGCGTCATCGTGAATAATGTTTGCAAGATTATAGCATGTATACTGTATACGACGGAATGGGACGTTTCGATGCCGCCGGTTCATCGCCGGCCGTTTCGATGCCGCCGGTTCATCGCCAGTCCATTTCATCGCCGTCATATCTCGCATTTCCTAGAATTCCTAATTAATACTAAAAATAATTAATAATTGTAACTGTCGAAAATTCGGAAACATATCAGATAGCGATTAATTGACTGGCGATGAATCGGCCGGCATCGGCATCGAACTGGCGGCATCGAAACGGCGGCGATGAAACGTCCTAGACCCTGTATACGACATATATAAATAGTCATAAACATTTCAATATTAGTCGAGGCATTGAAGCACAAAAAAGAACTTACTGTCGATTTTTGGCGCAGTAAGACGGATTTTAATGCAGTTTGGTGCGTTGGATTCGTGAGAATGTCAGGAAATTTTGTGAACTAATGTAATGAATAAGAAATCTCAAATTGCATTTATGCATAAGAAAAATTCATTTCAAAAATACATTTCGGTAAATAGTGGGAAAAATTGACTCAATTTTCTTACTCGGGGGTTTTTGGGGTCGCTGAAAACGAATATGAGGTCGGCGAGAGTGTGCAAACTACCTGATGCCTGCAGTGGGTGTAATAAACGTCTTCCTCTGGAGTATTGTTGTAATTTATCATACAATTGGCTTAAACTCGTTACTCGGGGGGTTTTGGGGTTGCTGAAAATGAATATGAGGTCGGCGAGAGTGTGCAAACTACCTGGTGCCTGCAGCAGGTGTAATAAATGTCTTTCTCTGGACTATTATGGTAATTTGTTAAATAATTGGCCCAAACTTGTTGCTCGGGGGTCTTTGGGGGTCACTATAAATAAATATCGCAACGACTAAATTCTAATTTCATATCGTTTTAAAGCAGATTGAATTAAGTCGCAAGTAGTGTAGGAAACAAAGGTTGAACCTTGCAAAATGGACACAAGTCCGGTTTTATTTTTTTCCTGGTATATCAAGGGGTGCTTATTATAAGACTAACTTTTTCTGAAAAAATTTCGCCCCGGAACCTCCCTTTTCACCCCTTTAAAGGGGGTAATTTGTGGTTTTTGCGGAACGTAGCCCTTCCTGTAACTTTTACAAAAAATTTCTTTTATAAAAATATGAAGAGGACTATATTTTCTACGATTTATTTCCGACACCATCTCTCTATCATCCACCGTTTAGCGGAGGTGACGCCCTAAAGTTGACAAGTTTTTAAAAAAGATGTTTTAAAAAAAAATATATTTTTCCCTAACTGTAACGGAAATTAAGAAGAAATCCTGCGGCAATTATTCACAAACAATTGACTGATTTTTTGGTATAGGTTTCACTTAAGGGTAATTGCCCTTTTTTTAATTACAGGGTGTTACATTTTAAAAAACCTCTTTTTATACCATTTTTATACCATCTGAACCGTTTATGCTAGAGTAAAAAGACTTTCAGCGATTACCCATGTACTGGTGTTATTTACAAATTTGTATAATGCACCCCCATTTTTTCCCCGGAACCACCCAAAAAAAAAGAAGAATTAATAAATAAATTGATTTTCTTGGAATCCTTCACACACAATGCCCTTTATTAATATGCTTCATATATCATTTTGTGCACGTTATTATTACCCATGCATGGACACCAAAAGCAATTTCCTAGTGCAACCCCTGTAGCAAAAAAAAATAAATAAAATGGGGGGTTGAAATTTTTTTTTTGTTTTTTGCTTTTTGATCCATATGGGCATATGCTTCATCAATAGTGCTTTTCAAAAATATATATGGTTATTGCAACATCTCTGCGAAAACCACCCCTATCCTTGAAAATATACTGCAGAAACTACCCCTATCCCTTGGCGAGCATGTTTTTACGATTTTCTCATTACCTATGTATTCTTTTTAAACAAAACTTATACAAGGTTAAAGACCACTATTTACTCTAAAAATTATGTCCTATTCATTTTTTCGTATAAGCAACCGTTACGGCACAGTGGCGCCGTAAACCTCATATATGCTTTGGCGGGCTCCAGTTTTTGTTTTTTTTTTTTTTCGTCATCTGTTCGTTTTATTGATAAAGTACTTATGCAAAATAAAACAACACAGTGTAACCAACAAATTATGACTCATGCATATTTTACATTCTTTGCTCCCCAAAGCCACAGTGGTGGCCCAAAATAAATTTTGGCATATTTTCGCCACCTATATGCACTTTATTGCATTAATGCTACCTTAACAGCACAATATTTACCCTTAGGTGGTCGCTACGCAGTGGCGGATCCAGGGAGGGGTGATGGGGGTGATCACCTCCCCCCCTCTCAAACCAAGTGATATTATATTCAAAGATTATAAAAATATTCATTTATTTTTATAGAAATTTAACCAATTGGCACCCCCCTCTTAACGATGCTGGATCCGCCAATGTCGCTAAAGCATAAAAAGTCATTCTTATAAAAATAATATTAATATAATATAAGTATTTCTATAAAAATAAATGAATATTTTTATAATCTTCAAATATAATATCACTTGGTTTGAGAGGGGTGGGGGTGATCGCCCCCATCACCCCTCCCTGGATCCGCCACTGCTTAGCGACCACTTAGGGGTGAATATTGTGCTATTAAGGTAGCATTAACGCAATAAAATGCGTGTAGGTGGCGAAAATATGAAAAAATTTATTTGGGCCACCACTGTAGCTTTGGGGAGCAAAGAATGTAAAATGTGCATAGGTCATGATTTGTAGGTAACACTGTGTTGTTTTATTTTACATAAGTACTTTATCAATAAAACAAACAGATGACGAAAAAATAAACAAAAACTGGAGCCCGTCAAAGCATATATGAGGTTTACGGCGCCACTGTGCCGTAACGGTTGCTTAAACGAAAAAAATGAATACGACCTAATTTTTAGAGTAAATAGTGGTCTTTAACCTTGTATAAATTTTGTTTAAAAAAAATTATTAGGTAATGAGAAAATCGTAAAAACATGCTGGATAAGGTATAGGGGTAGTTTCTGCAGTATATTTTCAAGGATAGGGGTGGTTTGCGCAGGGATGTTGCAATAACCATATATATTTTTGAAAAGCACTATTGATGAATCATATGCCCATATGGATCAAAAAGCAAAAAACAAAAAAAAAATTTCAACCCCCCATTTTATTTATTGTTTTTGGCTACAGGGGTTGCACTAGGAAATCGGTTTTAGTGTCCATGCATGGGTAATAATAACTTGCACAAAATGATATATGAAGCATATTAATGAAGGGCATTGTGTGTGAAGGATTCCAAGAAAATCAATTTATTTATTAATTCTTCTTTTTTTGGGTGGGTTCCGGGGAAAAAATGGGGGTGCATTATACAAATTTGTAAATAACACCAGTACATGGGTAATCGCTGAAAGTCTTTTTACTCTAGCATAAACGGTTCAGATGGTATAAAAAGGGTTTTTTTAAAATGTAACACCCTGTAATTAAAAAAAGGGCAATTACCCTTAAGTGAAACCTATACCAAAAATCAATCATCTATTTGTGAATAATTCCGTAGCATTTCTTTTAATTTTCATTACAGTTAGGGAAATATATATATTTTTTAAAACATATTTTTTAAAAACTTGTCAACTTTGGGGCGCCACCCTTGCTAAACGGTGGATGATAGAGAGATGCTGTCGAAAATAAATCGTAGAAAATATAGTCCTCTTCATATTCTATAAAAGAAATTTTTTGTAGAAGGTACAGGAAGGGCTACGTTCTGCAAAAACCATAAATTACCCCCTTTAAAGGGGTGAAAAGGGGGGTACCGGGGCGAAATTTTTTCAGAAAAAGTTAGTCTTATAATAAGCACCCCTTGATATGCCAGAAAAAAAATAAAACCGGACTTGTGTCCATTTTGCAAGGTTCAACCTCTGTTTCCTACACTAAAGTGTGATTTTGCCTTGAGAGAAAATTACCAGATACAGAATGTACTTAATGGCTATTGCCAAAAATAAAGAGATTGTCATTGGAAAAATTCTTTCATCTGTTAATGCATTTACCCAGCATTTAAAAAGGGTATATTTACAAACACAAATTTGGCTGCATGGAGAGGACAGTAACATGAACCCAATCGATTGGGGATGGGAATTACAAAATAATGAATTAATTCCAGTTACAATGACTCAGCCACCTGGTCCTCCAAACATTTTAAATTTATATATTCTGTAGTTGTAAGTCAGACTGCGGCAACTCATGCGTGTGCAGGAAGCATGGGTTAGTTTGTAATTTAGCCTGCAAATATTGTGTAGGCTCTGATTGCACAAATATTGGCATTGGACTCGAGAGAGGAAGGCAATGAAGAAGAAGAAGAGTGATAATGATGAAGAAAATGAATTTTAAAGCTAAATTACGATGAATTTTGGTATAATGAACTTTTTTAACCATAAATATATTATAATAATAAAAAATTATGTTTATTTATAATAAAAATACCACCCTTTTCGATCACTATAGTTACATCGAAGAAAATAGATTACCCCAAAAACCCCCGAGTAACAAGTTTAAACTAATTATATGATAAATTACCATAATACTCCAGAGGAAGACGTTTATTACACCCTCTGCAGGCACCAGGTACTTTGCACACTCTCGCCGACCTCATATTCATTTTCAGCGACCCCAAAAACTCACGAGTAACAATTTTGGGCCAATTATTTAACAATTTACCATAATACTCCAGAGGAAGACGTTTATTACACCCTCTGCAGGCACCAGGTAGTTTGCACACTCCCGCCGACCTCATATTCGTTTTCAGCGACCCCAAAAACCCCCGAGTAAGAAAATTGAGTCAATTTTTCCCACTATTTACCGAAATGCATTTTTGAAATGCATTTTTCTTATGCACAAATGCAATTTGAGATTTCTTATTCATTACATTAGTTCACAAAATTTCCTGACATTCTCACGAATCCAACGCACCAATCCGCATTAAAATCCGTCTTATTGCAAAAAAATCGACACTTCAATCCTTCAATGCCTCGACTATATTCATTTCAGTACTGTTTATTTTGCCGCATACTGTACATTGTACATATAGACTAAGAGCCGCTATCGGTGAAATTTCATAATCATTTTAGGCACGATGGGACCCTATAACTTAAATAGTAGAACCTAAAAGAAAACGTTTGAACGCTGTGCCGTCACTTTTCAGTGGCACATGCGTCGACAGTGGCGCATCAAACTTTCCACTTCTGGACGGGATAAATAAATTAAAAGTTACCCTCCCTTACTAACAGAATTAATTTTTTTTTATTTTTTTAAGTTCTATGTGATTAACACATAAAATTCAGCGTAATTTTAACCCACCACCCCCTTCCCCCTACCCTTACCATCAAAAACTTAATTTTTCGTTTTTTTTTGGTGGGATGCAATCAATTTTAAAATTTCAAAAAATTCACAAGCATAGCTGAGGATTTTATAAAACATGCTTATTTTTATAGACCCATAGGCAGAGTGTACATAACCTCAAAAAATTAAAAATTTTTTTTTTTTTCAAAAATGCGTATAACTCTTTTTGGGGAATATCTACAGGTCCAATTTTTTCTTAATTTTGTGTGTTTTATCAAACATTATATTTTTAATTTTTTTCAGATTTTTCTGTAAGGCTCCCCACCTTCAAAAATCCGAAGAACTGTCTTTTGGGAGGTTTTGGGGGATTTTCCCTATTTTATAGACTTCATAATATATCAAATAAATTTTGTTTTTATAGGTTATATGTAACTTGAAGTAAATGAGTCCTTTAGAATATTTAAAAATCAGAAAAACACGTTCAAACCCCCCAAAACCCCCTTAAAAAACAGTTTTTTGGATTTTTAAAGGTGATCAGCGTTACAGAAAAATCTGAAAAAAATTAGAAATATAGTGTTTGATAAAATACACAAGACTAAGAAAAAATTAGATCTGCAGCTATCCCCAAAAAAAAGTTATATACTTTTTTCAAAAAAAAAAAAAAAAAAATTTTTAATTTTTTTGAGGTTATGTACACTCAACCTACAGGTCTATAAAAAATAGACGTGTTTTACAAAAGCCTTAACTATGCTTGTGAATTTTTTGAAATTTTAAAATTGATTGCATCCCACAAAAAAAAATAAAATCGAAAAATAAGGTTTTTGATGGTGGGGGCAGGGATAAGGGGGTGGTGGGTTAAAATTACGATGAATCTTATGTCTTAATCACATAGAACTTAAAAAAATGAAAAAAATTAAATTCTGGTAATAAGGGAGGGTATTTTTTAATTTATGTATCCCGTCCATAAGCGGAAAGTTTGATGCGCCACTGTCGACGCATGTGCCACTGAAAAGTGACGGCACAGTGCTCAAACGTTTTCTTTTAGGTTCTACTATTTAACTTATAGGGTCCCGTCGTGCCTAAAATGATTAAGAAATTTCACCTATAGCGGCTCCTAGTCTAATATTACTTAAGTAAAGATAAAGGTTGGTTGATCAGTATAAACAAATTCATCTAGAGGTGCATATTTTACAGCTCATCTTTAAACTCATATATTTGTAGGTTAGATAGAATACAGCTTACATAATATAAAAATATTTGTGTGTAATGAAATGGGGTTATCGCCAAATTATATAATTGTAGCTAAAGCACTTTAGCATTTTAATATATTTTTGCTTAAGAAATTTAATATGTGATAGCATACCCTTATTATATTGAACAGAACTGAGTGTATTCATCCTCTAACAGACCACAATATGCTACAATACAATACGATCATTATTACTACGATCTATGGCTAATGGATTAAGTCCGAAACCAAACTCTGTATACACATATAAGCACACACACGCATTGTCAAGCATATTATTACACAAAACAAATACAACCTATCTTATCAGGAGTATTGAGGCTTCTATAAGATCGGCTGATTTTTCTCGGTATAGACAGTTGCCAAACAGAAATAACTCTAAACAATAGATTTCACGAAAACTTGAGCTGTTGTTAAAAACTGCTACTTCATTTAAGACAAAGGCTGGGTCGCGTCAATTTATGATTAATCGACCTCCATTAATATATATTATTATTGGCATTGTCTAATGACCAGTATTGTTTCCAATAGAATTTGTATAAAAGCTGAACTTTGCATAAAAGCCAGTAGGAGTTTGAACACAGTTCATTATTTATGAAACATTGATAAATATATCTTTGATAATTTATTATCGAGAACTGGGTCCGAATGTATGCAAAACTTAAATGCATCTTCTATACAAACAAATCTCAATGTCCGCTTGGGGGTGAAGTGACGCAGTCAAGGAAATTGGAATTAAATATTATTTTTCTACTTAAAACAAACGTTTCGGCAGGTAATTCTTGCCTTTGTTAAGTTGCTAAAAATACTCACAAATGAAGACAAGATGTTATTGTAGAACAGGTTAAAAAACTTATCCCCACGTAAATCGATACACTAACAATACTGGTCAGTTGGGCTGCCCCTCCCCCCACTTGCAAAAATTAAAAAACAAATAGCGCTGATTTATGAGCGATTTATGAGCTTTCATATTTCGTAAATTAAAAATTTTGAGCCCGTTACACTGAGCAGGAATTTATTATTTTAGTGGGGGGGGGGGGTCTGACTTAGCTTAAAGATAAGGACATTGAATCGATCTTTGCGGCAGAATTACGAGCTATTTATGAGCTCTTGAAATGATATAGTTTCGATTTTTGAGCTCATCCCTTTCACCCCCAAGCAACCCTTAAATATTTAACTTAAGAGAAAAATGCTGAAAAAAATTAAAATATATCGTATCGCGGATATAATTCCTATAGCTTATATATTCTAAAAATAAACTCTTAAATCACGCGCATTTCGACTATTGAGCTACAACCCCTTCGCAAGAAAACCACCCAATCTTCCTGTCTTAAGAGGGAGTTGTACTTAAAATGCATTAAATTAATTATTTGGCGACTACCTATCATTTAATAATTTATGAGCTCCCAAAATATGCGCATTTAGATCATTAAACTGCAATTCCTTTTGTATAGTGCAGTCACTGAAGGTTAAAAACAAACAATTACCTTCAGTTTCGGTGAACTTTCATCGATTTTCACGAAAATTAGTGAGAGGTTAGACAATACCTCAAGAAACAAAGGTGACATAATGCCACCTTGCACCTTAAACCTGAGAGTGGATACCGCCCCTTCTCGTGGGTGAAAATTATTTCGTTAAAAATAATTCAACAAATCGATAGAAGAACAAATTATAAGCAGAATTTGTTATATAAAGTTACTAAAATAAATCATACTTTTTGAGTTTTTAAAGATTAACAATTTTAATTTTTAGTGAAAAAATGAATGTTTTAAAGCAGTTTTACTTTATCGTACTATATACGTAGTATAGTATAATAGATAAAGTTATAGGATCGTGCAAAAAATTTTTTTTCAGATTTCACTTTTTTTCGACGTTTTCAGTACCCCTGAGTCTAAAAAGCAAATAAAAAAAACATGTCGGAAGTATGTACGTACGTACGTAAGTACGTACGTATGTACGTATGTACGTACGTACGTATGTCGCCACCGCCCAGCAAAAACTACCGGACCGATTTTGATGAAATTCGGTATTAGTAAGTTTAGGAGAATTTTGTCGAGAAACTAAGCTTAAAAAAAAACCTCTCAAAGGGGGGCCGAAATAGGGGGGTTATTTAGGGCCCATTTTTGCAAATTTTTACCGAAATGGATGAAATTCAACTCAAAGTAAGCTCATCAATAGGTAAATAAAAATACGGAATTTAACATTTCCAAATTCAAAATGGCAGCCAACATGGCCGACCGCCCACCCGACACATTTCCCTACCTATCTAAAAACTTGTTTAAGATAAGTTTAATTTGAAAACGTCGTTATATAGCCTAACGATGGGACTATAAGAAGGATGTTATCGTTTTTCAGAAAAAGTTAGGGGTTGCCTATGTTTAAGGGGTCAAAATTTGACATAAATTTGAACTCGATTTTCTCAAAAATGGCTCCAAGGAATTTTTTTATTTTTTGATATGTTTTTGATATCCTATCGGTAAATTGAATGACATTAGTCAGATTTCTTAACTCCACATAGGAGGGGAGTTATGAATTTTTTATAAAAAAATATTCGAGTGCCCGTAACTTCCTTCATAATAGAAACTTAAATTTGAAATTTTGCAGACATATATAGTACTTTATTATCTATTATCACAATAAATTTTACCCAAAAAAATGGCTTCTGGTTGAACCGGAAATAAATAAAAAATGGTAATTTTTTTAAATATGCTCTGTATATTTTTACATATTTTGAAAGAATGCAAAATTACCTTTCCAATGACATAAAATTTATTGCTGTAGCTCAAAAACTCGAAAAGTTACGGTAAATAGAAATTTTGCTATAATCTTATGTGTGTCCTCTCTCACGCGATCATAGCAGAACATTATTGTATGGCAGTCAATGAGGGTATTTGGCTCCGAAGTCCATCTTATTACATTGATGTACCTGATATTTTCACAGTAAATAGGGAATAGCTCAAGAAACAAAATCTACCCTATATACTATGGCGCTTTCATCTTGGGGCGGTTCGCACTTCTTCAAGGGGGTGGAAAATTTGTTGGTCAAAATAAGCACGGAAGTGGCTAAAGAACCTATGTCTAAGCAAAAACTGGTCTATACTTTTTTTTGAGAACTCAATACTTTTTGAGTTATGCGTAGTTGAAAATTAGCTATTTTCATTGAAAAATGACACCTTTTCGGACAGATTTTTTGTGAATACCTTAAAAACTATGCATCGAACTAAAAACACTATATAAAACATTATTTAAATTATAAATAATAAAGATATTCGTTCCTTCGTAAATGTTCTATTTATAATACAAAAAGAGATATGGTAGGTGAAAATAGTTTGTTTTTTGGTGCATGCTCAAATTGGTGTATTCAACTTAAAATAACAGAGGAACGGTAGGTTTTAGGTGTATAATGCTACCAACACCTTTTGTAGTGTTTGAAAAGGCCTTTAAAACGAGCACCGTTAAATGTCGGTTACATACAAATTAAGCGAGATATGGTGCAAAAAATATATGACTAATGTACTTCAAGGAAAAATTAAAAGTATATACATTTAACTCCCCGTCCACCATAATTTAAATGCGATACCTTTTAATATAGTGTTATTTCTACTTTCAAAAAGTTGAACGGGTTTAAAATGAAGGTTTTTGTAAAAAATGTGATCAAATTCATTCTATAATTGGGAACCGCCCCCATGATAAAAGCGCCATAGTATATAGGATAGACTATGAATTAGGAGATTGGGCTACTCCCAAAATTTCATTAAAATCCATGCAGTAGGATAGAATTCGGAGATAATATCTTGTTCTTAATCTCGCGCATTGACTGGCGTAATCGAAATAGAATGAAATGCAAATATTGTAAACTATTAATTTCTCAGAAAAATGAACTAATTTGAAATGAAAGTATCACTAATATTATATTGAATTATGCAATATTTTATACATCTATAGTGTATCCCCGAAATATGGTATCGAACATTTTCTCAAATGCAGGAATTAATGATGCGTAGAACCGTAAAATACTTTCAAGTACAGAAGGTGTTTCTAAAATAACAAAAAAACGAGTAACTTTGTTATTTTTATAGAATGCCAGTATCTAGTACGATAACGATAATAGATCGGTACGATAAAGTTCTCGGGCGGCCCTTCCGTCCAGCGTTTTTTGTAAATGACTTAAAAATTGCAAGTTTTTACAAAAAAGTTATCATTGCCAAAATTTGAGCTTTGAAAAACCTTTTATTGTTAATTGAAAGTGCTCTTATTATAAGTAACTAAATGTATTTTTTCCGCTAGTACCCAAATCTAATTATTCAAGCCTAATTACCAGGAAAATGATGCATTTTATTAAATATACTTAATATACATTTGTCTAAGTACTCAGAAATACCTATTAAATGAGCACCGAAAGAAAATGATATTATCAAAAATAAGCAATCATCGTCATCATCATCAACTAGCCTATATTTGTCCACTGCTGAACGTAGGCCTCCCGTAAAAATTTCCACCTATTTTTATCATGAGCTTCTTGCATCCAATTTGTGGTGATGCGCTTGATATCATCCGTCCATCTAGTCGGTGGTCGTCCTCTGCTTCGATATGCCTCCTGCCTTGGTCGCCATTCCAGAATCTTTTTGGTCCATCTGTCATCCGTCAGTCTGGCAACATGTCTTGCCCAAGCCCATTTAGCCATGGCTATTCTTTCAACTGCCTCCGTGACTCCTGTTCTTCTTCTTATTTCTAGGTTTGGTACTTTATCTCTGATGGTAATACCTAACATTGATCTTTCCATAGCGCGTTGTGTTTTACTCTTATTTAATTTAATATTTCTAATCTAATCAGAGTTGTTCTGTTCAGAGTTATTTAATTGTTCTTTTTGTCAGAGTTAGTGTTTCTGCACCATATGTAAGAACCGGCAAAACCCACTGGTCAAAAACCTTTCTTTTTAAACAAACTGGAATATTAGACTTGAAAATGTTATTTTATCTACCGAAGGCAGCCCATGTGAGACTTATCCTTCTTTATATTTCAGTTGTCTGGTTATCTCGGCCTAAGCGAATCTCATGCCCTAGATATTTGTAAGCTATTACTTGGTCGATGCTATGACTCTGAATTTTATCGCTGACTACAACGTTGGTCATAAATTTTGTCTTTGAGGTGTTAATTTTAAGACCAATTGTTTTTGACACTTTATAGAGCGTGTGCAGCATTTTTGTAGCTTTATCAACTCTATCAGATATTAAAACGATGTCATCGGCAAATCTTAGGTGGTTCAGATGTAAAAAACGGGGGTGGTTCCCCCGTAAAAAATAAGCAAATGAACATGAAAATAATAGGATCCTTTCGAATTTTTTAGTGAAAAGTAAAAGACCACAAAAATGAAAATCTTTAGCAATCCCTATAAAACTTTCTTTACTTTAGCATAAGTAATGACTTTAAACATTTTGACCGATTTGGAATGCATATTTAACCTATTATCCTAAAAAAATAATGTATTTGAAAGATTAAATGTAATACAGTTTTATGGCTCTTGAAATTACCTTTCATATAGTTAAATGTGCCTGATATAAAAATTAACATGGTTATTAAAAAAAAAACAATATTATTTTTTGTAAAAATTTTTTGAGTATAAATTTTGATGCTATCAACTTCTTCTGGAGCGCATTTGATATGTATTTCTAAGTACTTTGACAAGTATTTAGTACCTAAGTGTTATAAAATGCATCGTGTTCCCGTTATTTAAGCTTGGATCCTTACATTTGAATACTCGCAGAAAAAAATATACATTCAATTACCTATAAGTAACTTACTTTAAATTAACATTCAATGGTTTACAAGTAACGAATTTATTATAGTTTTTATTAGCTTCAATTTTAGTGATGAAAACTTTTTTGTAAAAATTTACAAAAAAGCTTCACATCGTGAAAATCAATGAAGGTTCACCGAAATTGAAGGTAATAGTTGATTTTTACCTTCATTGACTGCACTATACAAAAGGAATTGCAATTTATTGATCTAAATGCGCGTATTTTGGAAGCTCATAAATTATTAAATAATATTTTAATGCATTTAATACATTTTATGTAACTCTCTTTTAAGCCGGGAAGATGGGGTGGTTTTCTTGCGAAGGGGTTTTAGCTCAATAATCGAAATGCGCGTGATTTAAGAGTTTATTCTTAATATAAGCTATCGGGACTATATCCGCGATTCGATATATTTTAATTTTTTTCAGCATGTTTACCTTAAGTTAAATCAATTAAAGTTATGTTTGGGGGTGAAGGGGATGAGCTCAAATACGGGTCATTTTAACTGACTCGTTTGTTTAAAAGTGATATTTCTATTGTGGATGTTATAATATAGTCAACATACCATTAAAGTATAATATTGTTTCGTTCATTTATCAAATCTCAACCATTACACCAAAAATATAAACTTTCAAACAAACAGATAGATCACGTATTTGAACATTTAAACTACACGTTTATGCTGCGCTTTGAATATTAAATACCAACTGGATAAAATATGCATGTTGCATTTGGATTGCAACAAAAAATAGCCCACACATTAGGTCCCAAAAATTTTATGGAATATTTGGAATGCTTTCAACGTGTATATTAAAAATTGATGCCGTAATGGCTGTTTCATTAAATGATATATTGCGAGTTTTAACTATATGTTCCATGTACAGGTTGTTACAACAATGCAACATATCGATAATATTATTCCTTATTTATACGATCTTAATTTAATTTATCGCATATTTAACTACTTCTAAAATAGACGCACATTTCTTTCTGTCTCCTTACAGCTTTCAATTAACTCGAATATGTGAAAAGTTATTCAATTACTAATCCATTAAAGTTTTCTGTATTTCCGTTGACTGTCGGAAACCTTTTGACTTGGAAATCTTTACACTCTGAAAACAAATTCATAATCTCGACCTGAGTTGTTTCTTCATTTTCACATGTTTTTAGCCTTCATAAAAACAATGTAAAGCCTAAATTCACCATATGTGGATTAAAATAGCTGGGATTAGAAGTTTAAGTTCAGTTTGCTTTTGCATTTTTATGTGCCTCAAACTACTAACAGCTGCTTGTGGTATCAGACCGCCCTAAAAGGTTTTATTTACTCTAAAATTTAAAGCAACCCTTTAATTGATTGAACTTAAGAGAAAAATGCTAAAAAAATTAAAATATATCGTAACGCTGATATAAGCTCCTATAGCTTATATATTCTAAGACTAAAATCTTAAATCACGCGCATTTCGACTATTGAGCTACAACACCCATTCGCAAGAATCTTCTCGTCTTAAGAGAGAGTTGTACTTAAAATGCATTAAATTAATTATTTCGCGACTACATATTATATAATAAATTATGTGCTCCCAAAATACGCTCATTTAGATCATTAAATTGCAATTCCTTTTGTATAGTGCAGTCACTTAAGGTTAAAAACAAACAATTACCTTCAATTTCGGTGAACTTTTATCGACTTTCACGAATAAAGGTTTCATTTATTCTAAAATTTAATTTAAACACGCACAAAAGTTAATTATTGATTTCTCCCTCGTTGTAAAAGTCTAAAAAGACGATTTCTTATGCTGCTCAGTTAGTCAGTTTTTTTAGATACCAATCGCAGAGTCAGTCGGTCGCATTTAGTACAGCACAGCTACCAATGTAGTCTCCAAAGTGTCAAGCAATCTCAATTTAAAATTCTCTTGTTACTCTCTTACGTCCATAAATTGGGCAATCTCACGTTTATTACGCAAATTGTTCTAGATTCTCTCACTATCACGATTAAGTTTGACACTCAGAACGCAGTACATGTTTACTCACGGTCCACTAAATAAGACATTGCAAAGTTGTGTATTATAATTAGTAATCATTATTATTATACAGTGTTTGTAAAAAGTGTTTGTGGTATAAAATAAAACAATTATCTCCATTTATTATTCATTTCAACACCGACTTACACCTTACTTCGACTCGACGAAGATAATTAGAGTCTTCGTAATCAACCACTACAGATGCTGGTTTCTGTCTTTTGTGAGACAAGACCCTGTAATGTTTTCTATTCTGAGGACGCAAACAGAGACATCTATTAAAGAAAATAGAAAGTAAGAAGATCTCAGATACATAATATACCTACTATTAAAAATAATATAGACTAATTAAAATCTAAAACCTTCCTTATCGGAACCATTCTTTGGGAACCGTAGATGGAGAAAAACGCAATATGATTGCATATTGTCGAATCCTTTACGTTTTATACTATGCTTTGTAAATGGTAGAAGGCAGAGATTCAGGATACTAATAAAGAATGGTTCCTTGGAATGGACCTTCCTACTTTCTATTTTCTTTAACCTTCGGATGACCAAGGGGGTAAATTTGGACCCCAGCGTATGTTTTTCTTTAATAAGTTCAAAATATTTTCAATTTTTAACTCAATATTTTTTTATTTGACTTTAATATCATTCTAGATATCCTCATATTTTGAAATAAAAAAAATTCCCCATATTTTACGAATAAAAAATATATTCTGAAGTTGATGTTTAGTAAAATACCATCTATTATGTGGAATTCCAAGTAGTTTTACACTGCGCGTTATCAAAATCTATTTTTAGACTGTGGTGCCTGTTATGTACGAATCATGGCATTATTGTCTGCTACAGTCATTATTGTTGTTCTGAAGCTATTTCCTTGCGGCATTTTTATAATTACGTATTTTTTTATGGGAAATAAGCCACAATTTTACTAAAAATGAATTTATTAATGTTTCGAAGCCCAGATCGGGTTTCGTTGTCAAAATACAAAATACTATTGAATATAATATAATAGTATTTTGTATTTTGACAACGAAACCCGATTTGGGCTTCGAAACATTAATAAATTCATTTTTTAGTAAAATTGTGGCTTATTTCCCATAAAAAATACGTAACAGTCATTTTAAATTATTTCCTGGCGTATATTATTATAGTTTCTTAGTATTTTGTGTATATGTTACGGTTAAACTTCGAAAATGGTTAATCTCGACATTAACCCGTTAATCTTGACTTTAACCGAAATGTAATGTTAATGTCGTACGAAATTGAGATATATTGACATTAACAGGTTAATGTCGAGTTTAACTATTCTCCTTGGTTAATGTTGAATAATGTGTTAGAAAATAATACAACGTTGCCAATTGTATAAAAAATACCTGCTACATATTTTTTCAAACATGACAAACTTCCGTGAGACTTAGAGTTACATCAAAAATATTAGCTGCCTTACAGCAGCACTTTTTTGAACCACATTTAGTTTTGCACGAGCATCTTTTGTATCCTTGACGACCACATAGAGATGAAGTCGCTGCAATCTCACGAAGAGATTTTTCAACAACTGAAACTTTTTCGGCAGCAATAAGGGGAGCCGGACATACACTGAACTGATTTCTTGTAAATAACTGTGGTAATGTGCCCTTTTCTTCCCAATTTTGTAATACATGTTGTCTTCAATTGTGGTAACAACGCCTAATATATTCCTTGCATCAGCTCGTCCTCTATCAACATCGAGGACAGGTAATCTAACAGTATCACCAATTTTTGCAGCCGGTAATAATGTGTGCCGGTAAAATAAAAAAAAGTGTTACTACTTCTTGTGTTATATTTTTGAATTTATCATTTAAAAAATTTAACATTCTTGTTCTTCCTCCATGGTCAATACTTAAATGTACTTCATAAAGAATATCAAATAATTCCTCTTTTTTTTACGTAATATAAAAATTTCTCCTTACCTTCTTGCAAAGGAGCAATAAGTTTGAAATGATTTGCCACATTCACTACATCGTATTTGGCCAAACGTCGATATGACAACGCTGTTTTCTTAGCTTGTCGTTTTGCTTTTTTCACTTGATTACAAATTAAATCATATTTTTCACGAGATAAATAAGCACTGTTGTCATCCCTTTTTGTGGAAATAATTTTATCAAGATTCTCGTAAAACCGGTCTTTAAATTGATTGGACATATTGAATACTTAAATTTTCACTTTCAAATAACTATACTTCTTGCACGAATGCCACTTGATTACGCAACAAAACAATGTGGACTTTAACAAGACACATGTGTTAATGTCGAGATTAGCCGGTTAATGTCCGATTGAAGGCTGAAGATCGTTTAGCTTCGGACATTAACCAACTAGACTGGTGAATCTCGATATTAACTGGGTAATATTGAGATTAACCTGATTTCGGACGTTAACCGTAACATATACATATATAAGATATGGCCCTCAAATACCTTACTGAGGCTGAGTTACAGGAAATTGTACTGCTAGCGATGTTTATTATAATATAGAAGAAGAAATATTATCAGAAAACAAGGATGTATTGTTAGATGAAGATTTAAATGCTGAAAACATTCATTCCAGGTCATTTTTGACCTGGGGTCATTTTTTACCCCCGTTGGTCATCCGTGTAACAAAAAAAGGTTGGTCATCGGAAGGTTAATAAATGTCGTTGATTGCATCCTTAGTGGGGATTTCAATTTATCTTTGGAATTTCCCTTAAATAGACAATTTGGTTCTGTGTTGATTCAGAGGCTTGGAGAATCTGTACTGATGAATGTTATACAAGAAACAGTGGCTGTCTGCAGATTATGCCCTGCCTCTTAATCGAAATAAAACATAAGTTGCCTTTAATTCACTTTTATCTTTACTCAGATTGTGAGTAACTAAAAATTGCATTTTTAACACGGTTGTAGAAAAATATAGTTAAATCTACATTTAAATAATAAATTAGTATTTTGTTTGAGAAATAATTTTTTGAAGCTTTGGTTGGTCCAAAAACTATTTAACCTAATAAAGGCTTACCTCTTGCTTTGTTAATGAATTTGGTGTTGACAATACCTGATCCACAATTGAAAATAAAATATTCGTTATATTTCTTGATTGTTCCAAAGACCTTTGTGATTTGGATGTAAACTGCATAATTTCATGAATGATATCTAAAATTTTGGCACCTTCTCCAGGTAATAGAGTATAAGAATCTTTTTTGGTATAGTTTAATATACCAGTAAAGAGTTTTTCCAATGACGTTGATGAATATCCCAGCTTTATGCGATCAAACTGAAAAAAAAACAAAATATTATTTAAAGATTTAACCAAAAAATTGTGAAGTATATTCAGGCCGCCAGATAATATTAATATTCATTAAAAAATTTAACGGAGAAATAAATTTGATAAATCACTACAAAGATAGTTGTCACTTCTTAACACGTTTTGGCTGCGTTTAGTCTTGAGATTTTACTACACTTTTTTGTACGATTTATCATTTCGTTATTTTTATAATTCAAGTAATTTTTGTGAAAGGGGCAGTTATCAATGGGAAGGTAATTACTCAATATTCAACCATTTTTTTTAAATTCTATCCTTCTAGAACTTCATTCAAAGTTAATCCAATTTTTTGTATAATTTTCAATATAAACGAATGTTTTTATTTACTCTTCACTTATTGATACTGCATAATAAGAGGTATGCCTTGAACAAGGTTGATTTATATATTAATATTAATATTAGGTGTTACCTTTGATTTTTAAATTAAAAAAAGGTGACAATCGCCCACACTAATACTAGTATATTTTACTTTTTACTATTTAATTTGTTTTTTCTACAACCGTGTTAAAAATGCAATTTTTAGCACTCCATAGGACCGTTAAAAATGCCACTTTAAAGCACTAGTGTTTTAAAAATTTTAAGGCACTGCAGTTAAAAGTGAGTTATCAAATTGTGAAACGTCAAAATATTTATATTTCATTTATTAACATTAATATTAATAGTACAACTTGCGCAATTTGAACAAGGTGGTTTAAAAGATTTTTTAAAATTTAATTTGAACTGTATTTGACATTTTTAACACGTTTGTAGAAAAAAACTATTATTTGTTAGAATATACAACAATAAAAGTAAGATGTTATTCTATAGTTGTTATGATTTACGTATTGACAATATTGGGACCGTGCAAGTTCGGCAAAGCGACCTCTATTTCTACGCTCTGTACTTTTATTCGCACTTTTAATGATATTGGCCAATTATATTAGCCCTGGTTGCTGGATAATTGTCAAGACCATAGTCCAAAAAAATAATAAAAAGAAAAAATAAGATGCAGGTTATGTTTAGCAAACGTAAACAATTGTATGTAGTAAATAAAATCAGTTATTAAAATGCAGTACTTACTGCAAGCAAAATACAATTAATTAAATTTACCTTTATATAATAATTGCATATCATATCAATATTGTGGAGCAATACATAATTTTTCTGCGTCAATGACAGAAGGTATGAAATATACGTCAATTTGACAATTTCAATTGACAATATGAATTATTTAAGATATATGCAATATTTCTCCGCGACTCGCGCACGGTCGTTTCTCGTTTCCCTTTCCAAGTACTTGCACACCGCGAATAGGCAGTTTTGATATAATGTCAAGAAAAATATAAAAATGGAATGTCTGTCTGGAATGGAATGGAACATAGAGTTATATATTAGCATAGAGAGAGTGTCATTCAGAGCGAAGTGACGACACCATCTTTTTTATTTGGATTAGTGCTGTTTCACTCTTACGCATAGTAAATCTGCTACAGTTGTCCTCCTCTTCCGTGCCTATATTCACACTGAATGTCATCATAGATTTTCGATACAATGTGTTAGAAAGAGATGCAGCAAACCAGTCCATGAGATCTTGTCGTCAGAAAGCGCGGAAGGTAGGCTCCCTCTATGTTAATATATACCTCTATGGAATGGAATAAATGTTTCATTTATTAACATTAATATTAATAGTACAACTTGCGCAATTTGAACAAGGTGGTTTATAAGATTTTTTAAAATTTAATTTGAATTGTATTTGGCATTTTTAACACGTTTGTAGAAAAAAACTATTATTTTTTAGAATATACAACAATAAAAGTAAGATGTTATTCTATAGTTGTTATGATTTACGTATTGACAATATAGGCAGTTTTGATATAATGTCAAGAAAAATATAAAAATGGAATGTCAGTTAAGTTTAAGTAAAAGTTTTTGTAGATATTGTCCTGTAATTGAGAATGAATAAATTATAATTGTTGATATATAAGACGTTTGTAGAAAAAATATTGTATGATGTACGTGTTAAAAAGTACATTTTTAAGGCACTCATGTGAATTGCAGAATTCGCTTCGCTCATTCTGCAAACTTTCACATGCGTGCCTCAAGCGTGTAATTTTAATATCATAAATAACTATTAAAATAATTTGTTTCGTATCATAATTATTATAAATAATTACTTGGATTGATAGACCGGGTAGTAAAGCCATTAATGTTTCTATCAAAGACAAAATAATAGAACACGAAAAAGAAATGAAACCAACATGTAAACCGAATGAATAAAGAACGAAATAATAAATTCTAAACCAGAAGGAAGAGGTGAAAGATACCCTATGAAAATATGGAGCGAAATTTTGTGACCAAATCCTGAGAAGAAGAAGGAACAAAAAAATTAAAAACTAATAAATAAACAAGAAAAGATGCTTGACCATGATAATTTCAATATGCACACCTATTATAGCACAATGGTTATTTGCTATTTATATACAGGGTGTCCCGAAAAGATTGGTCATAAATTATACCACAGATTCTGCGGTCAAAAATAGGTTGATTGAAACTCATTTACCTACATATATACAATAGTGCACACAGAAAAAGTTACAGCCCTTTGAAGTTGCAAAATAGATATCGAAAACTCTTAGAGACTTTTCATTGAAAATGGACATGTGGCATTCTTATGGCAGCAGCATCTTAAATAAAAATTAAAGTGAAATTTGTGTACCCCATAAAAATTTTATGGGGGTTTTGTTCCCTTAAACCCCCGCAAATTTTTGTGTACGTTCCAATTTAATTATTAGTGTGTCACCATTAGTTAAACACACTATAAAACATTTTTGCCTCTTAAGGCTTTTTCGATAAGCCAGTGTTTATCGAGATATTTTGAATATTTATCGAATCCACCACGTATTTGTATATGGTTAATATAAGTACTGTATAGAGACCTGTTAATAATCTGAAAATGTATTTATAATTTACATTTTTAGGTATATTTTGAAAATGAAGCCACATCTCGATAAAAGGTGACTTATCAAAAAAGGACTAAGAGGCAAAAAAGTTTTAAAAACACTGTGTGTAACTAATGGTACCACAATAATAGTTTAATTGGAACGTACTCAAACATTTGAGGGGTTTAAAGGAACAAAACTCCCATAAATTTTTTATGTAAATATATTAAAAAAGAAGCCGCAGCTCGATAAAAACTCGCTTATCGAAAAAATACTAGGAGGCAAAAAAGTTTTACAAACGTTGTGTTTAACTAATGCTACCACGATAATGAATTAATTGGAACGAACACAAAAGTTTGGGGCGGTTTAAAGGATAACATTTTTATGGGGTGGACAAATCTCACTATAATTTTTGTTTTAAGATGATCGTGCCATATAAGAATGGCACATGTCCATTTTCAATAAAAAATCTTTAATAGTTTTCGATACATTGAAAAAAATCTATTTTCATTTTGTAACTTCAATGGGCTGTAACTTTTTTTATGAGCACATAATTTGTACTAAGGTAAGTTAGGTTCAATCGAACTATTTTTGACTCCAGAATGTGTATTATAATTTATGACCAATCTTTTCGGGACACCCTGTATATAATGGATTTCTACGGTTTTCGCCGCGTCTCCATACCCAGGTTCCAATTTTTTCTATCGTAACACATATCTTCATCTAATTGTCTCGAAACCATTGCCTCCTGAATATTGTCCCTCCAGCTTCTTCGTGGTCGTCCTTTTTTTCTTCTCTCCGGTGGGACCCACTCTAAGATTTTCCTCGGCCAGCGAGTCTCATTCATTCTTTTAACGTGACCGAAGCATGGCAGCTGTCTCTTTTCAATATAGTCTATTATAGCTTTTTCCACCTTCATACGTTCTCTAATTGTTTCATTTCTTACATGTTCTAATCTCTAAACCTGACAACTTCTCCTCAAAATCCATTTCTGTACTAAGTAGCTTCTTTTTATTTCTTGCACTTATGTCTCAAACTTTTGCACCGTAGATTGTAGCGCTCTTCATTATACTTTCGTAAATTCTTCTCTTTGTTTTCTTCCTGATATCTTTGTCCCATAAAATTGAATTCAATTGAGAGATCTAGTAATGCTTCTACCTTTATTGATGCTGTGTTGTATTTCATCTCCACTATTTCCTCGTTTGTTAAATATAGCTCCCAAATATTTGCATTGTTTCACACCAACAATATGTCCTTGTTCCAATGGTAGGTTTTCAAGGTCTTCGTTTTCCACTATGAAGTATTCTGACTTATCCATATTTATTACAAATCCTGCCTGTTAGTAATGGTTCATTTAGCTTCCGTATTATATAGCTTAAGTCATCTTGATCTTGGTCTATAACAACTTGGTCATCCGCAAAATATAATGTAAATAGGGAGTCGCCTCCCACTTTCAGTCCCATCGGTTTTACTGCTTTTGTCCACCTATGTAAGGATTGGTCAAGATATATTTTAAAGAGACTGGGAGATAGACAACATTACAACATCCTTGTATTTTGAAGTATTAAAGGCCTCAGTGAAATTTTTGCCGTTTTTGATTCTGGTGTTAGTGGTCTCATATAACATTTTAGTTGCTTGTATGAGTTTTCCATCGTTACCGATGTCTTTCATTGACTTCCATATTTCTATTATAGGGACACTATCATAAGCTTTTTCTAGGTCGATAAGAGCGAAGTAAGTTTTCTGATTTCTCTGTATTCTTTTTTCTAGTGCTATTTTAAAGTGAAGAGATTGTCTACCGTTGAACGTCCCGCACGAAAACCAGCTTGTTCTTCAGCTTGTTTTCCTTGAATTTCTTGTTCTATTTCATTTCTTAATATCCTAGAATATAATTTTCCAATGGTGCTGATGACTGTGATTTCCCAATAGCTTTTGGGGTTATTTTTAGGTCAATTCTTATGTATGGGAGTATTATGTGATGTTAGCGATTCATCTGGTACTTTTTCTCCATTTAGACATCTTTCTAAAAGTTTTTTAAGCATATCCCATAGTTTGGGTGGTCCATATTTTATCAATTCAGGATTAATTCCTTCAGCTCTGGGTGCTTTCCGAGATTTCATAGTTTTGATAGCTTCTTCCACTTTGCTTTTATCTAGTTTTATTTCGTGTTCTCTCTGTATATTATTCTTGTATTCTTTTTATGTATTGTGGTCGTTTTTCTACTAATATCCTTAAATGCTGTTCCCACGCGGCATCAGATATACTATTAATTGTGTTCCCAGGTTTTTGTGATGTTCTGACATTTTTTATCATCTTCCATGCTTCTGAACTCCTAGTTCCTTCTAAGTATTCACATTTTTTGATCCAGGTTGCGTTTTTTCTTTTAAACACTTCTCTTTGTACTTCTTGATTTAGGTCCCTTAGTAATAACAAAGGAATATAATAAAGTAATTTAATAATAGAAATTATAAAATTTATTAATTCTAAACATTATTTAACATTATAGAAATAAATTTGATATAAACGTTCATAAATTACATGCTTTACCAAGCCTGGATACTTTTGATAGGGCGATTGATTTTCCTTTGAAATAATATTAGGGTTAAGCTAACATCTTGCCTTGAGCACCTCAATTTGTCCTGCTAATCACACAGATAACACTACAGAAACCACTAATAATACGCATAGTATCGTGATCGCCTTGGTTTGCAGGTCAAGCAGTGGTTAGGAGAGTTAAGTGGCGAAAACTACCTAGAGGGTAGTTTGCACTAGATAGTTAAGCAGTTGCTTAATGATTATTATTTTGCCTTAATTAATAGGCCGATTATGGAACTAGAATACGTACATAGCCCATTTACTCACGGTTATTGATTCAAATTTGGATTGATATGAAATTTGGCATACATGCAGCTAACATGTCAAAGAAACGAAATGATATTTTGCCGATGTATGCCTTTATCCTTTGGGTGAATTTTATCCCGACGAAAAAAGTAAATAAGTTGTGAATACGTTCATTTTCAACAAAAAAAAAAACATTTTTCGACGGTTTTTCGCAAATAACTCAAAAATAAATATTTTATCGAAAAATAAATACGCATAGCAAAAATATAGATTAAAAAAAGGAAAAAATGGTCGATACATGAAGTCCCTAGACCCAGCAGGAGCACAGTTGTAGCTAATTAAAAATAGGTTCATACTGGTTAAATTTCAAATTGAATATTGCAACGTAAAATAACGAAAAAATGAAGGACTTTTTGGGAAAAACATATGACAACAAACTGTTTAAAGTGTATAAAAAAAGTAAAAGGCAAGGTAAAGTTTTCCATCCTAATAACATCATTAATAGTATTGAAAATAATTATTAAAAATATTACTAAAAGATTTTTAAATTGAAAACTTATTGGTCTATTTCCCTGGTAACACCTCCATGGCTTCTAAAATTTGCAAGCCATATGGATGCTGCAGTGAAGACAAGAGAGAATTCTAAAAAGTTGCAATTCACAACCCCTGTCTGCAGCTTGGTAAAGTTCCAACGGAAATTGGACCTAGTTACTCTATAGGAGTAATACTAATATAAAATAAAATGTATACCATTTTTATTCAGTTACAATTAGACAAGCCCAAAACGGCGGGTTCGTTGGGAAAATATTCCCATAAAATTTTTTTGCATAATTACATTCGTGAGAAATCCCAGAATAAGGTTCAAGAAGTCGCCCACGTGAAAAGTGGGCCAAATTTTTGTAACCATTTTTTTTTAATCAAATTGCAAAAATCAATATTTTTGTCCCGGACAATTTTTTTGTAGGTTTTTTTTACCATTCTGGATAAAGAAGGTCTTTTATAATTTTTCTCTAAAGTTGATCGTTTTCGAGTTATAAGCAATTTAAAAATGAATAAAACGGAAAATGGCGATTTTCAAGGCTCAGTTAAAATTTATTATTATGAAAGTCAGAAAGTGACTAAATCAAATTTTAATACACCCCTACAAGATCCCATTTTTATCATTATTTTATTACTAAGCTGTTATTTTTAAGTAATATTATTTGAGCACCATGCACGTGCTGCCGTGTTAACTCAAAAGGGCGTAACTGCAATTTTTATTAAAAACGAGTTTGATGTCCCACGCGTTAGTTAGTAATCTTTTCTACAAATCTACCTGAGTTTCGTAGCCATATCTGCAATAAAACCGGATATATACTGCTTAAATTAATAGCCGTATCTGAATTTTCTACTAAAATGTTAGCTTTAAAAGCCGCAACTGTAAATGTTAACACAAAAAGCCGTAACCAAAAAGTTTTCGGCAGATACGGCCTATTCACTTAACATTTCAAGATATTATTATGTTGGTACGAAAAGTAGTAAACTGTCAATTTACTTTATTTCTAACCTTACTTTTTCGTGTTTTCATAGAATGTGTTTAGTTTGTTGTTCATAATAAATATGGATAATAATTTTGCAGAAACAACTAGTAAGTATATTTTCTACTAATTTATATAAAAAGTTAAACAAATACAAATTGTTACCTTGTACCTATGTGTCAAAGTATATATTTTTGGTTCTGAAGTTATTGTAAATTGATTATCTCGAAAATAAGGTTATGTCACTTTGGTTTTCACACCAAATAGGTATTTATATTATGTATGTTCTATTAAAAACTATAAAAATAATTATTGCTTTGTCAAATTACTTGATGAAAAAATTTGTTTCAGCAGAATTTAGAGGACGAGGTAAAATGTTGGTGGACCTGGCTTTAAATTCCGCAGAAACAAATAACGAGCTGTCGAATATAGCTCAGTCAGATGTTGAATCTGACGTGTCTGATGACAGAGATAGAGACTACCTTCCTTCAACATCTTCCTCAAGTGAAGAATTTTGGGACACAGATAATAACGTTAGCGACCAAAATATACATATTATTAGCAATATCCTATTACAACCTGCTTCAACAACGAGCTCATCAGCTATTTCGGAATTAAATTTAAACAACTTATTGACAGATACGGAAGAACATCGTACTACCAATAATTATAACTATTTTAATAATTTAATTCACAGTATTATACAAAGCGCAATAGACAAATCAGAGAGCAAAAAATACACTAAAAAGGGACAGTTAAGAAAACGGAAAAAAATAGAAGCAAGTTTAAGTGAACGACGTTCAATAAAAATGCAAAAGTTAGTCAATAAACACAAAATATCTGGAAGCTGTTTGGCTACTTGCAAGAAAAATTGCAGTAATAAAGTTTCAACTCTTCGACGGCAAGATATAAATAGGCAGTTTTGGAATCTTTCCTCCGAGGAACAGAAAGCTTTTTATTCAAGTTCCATTTTAAAGATTCCCAAAAAAAGATGCGCAACTAGAAATTCAGATAGTTCTCGGCGCTCTTTTACATTTATCTACCAGTTAAAAGATGAAGAAGGAATACCTCAAAATATTTGTAAAGTATTTTATCTGACAACTTTAGGACATCATGAAAAAAATGATAAGCCAGTTAGAACAGCTTTAAAGAGTTCCCAATTATCGCTTAAACCTAACAAAGATAAACGAGGAGGCAGCTTAAAAAAATTTGACAGAGATTTAATCATTAGTCATATACAGTCCTTTAATCCTACGACATCGCATTATAGACGAGCACATGCTCCGAACCGTTTATACTTGCCTAGCGACATAACTATAAAACTAATGTATGAATCATTTAAAGCAAAGTACAATATTCAATGTTCGTATTATTTATATCGTCAAATCGTTAGTGAGCTTAATATTTCATTTGCAAAGCTTGGAAACGAAGAGTGTTTTACTTGTGAAAAATACGAGATTCATAAAAAAGAAAGCTCACACGTGTTAGATGACGGTCTAGTTTGTCCTGAATGCGAAACATATAAAAATCATCGAGAAAAATTTATAAAGGCCCGAGAGATGTACTACGCTGATTCCAGATCGTCGGGCGATTCTAGAGTTTATACAGCTGATCTGCAGAAGGTATGAATTTTATTTTGAATAATATCTGTTATATTTGACCTTACACAATTTTTTGTAGGTGATTATGCTCCCAAGATGCGATACTTTCAAAGAAATTATATTTACTCCTAGACTGATAGCCTTTAATGAGAGCTTTGTTCCAGTTGGTACTTCTAAAACTTCTACAGTTGCTGTTCTATGGCATGAAGCTATTTCTGGAAGAAAAAAGGCTGATATTGTTAGCACATTTTATGCATTTTTAAACAAAATTAGGGATTCCGAAGAAGTTGTTATTTGGCTGGATAATTGTTCCGGTCAGAACAAAAATTGGTGCTTGTACACATTTTTTGTGTATGCTGTAAGCTCATTAGAATTGAACATTAGGAAAATAACCCTAAGATATTTTGAGTCAGGTCATACATTTATGGCAGCTGACTCATTTCACCATAGAGTCGAGCAATCATTAAATCGAAAAGGTAAAGTTTATGACTTCGTTGATTTTGTAGATGCGGTTAAAACGTCAACACGTAATGTCGAAGTTATCGACATGGCTTTTAATGATTTTTACAACTGGAAAGACGAATCATCTCAATATAAAATAACAAGGTTGGTCCCTCGTCCGTACCTTCAACAAATGGTGGAAGTTCAGTTCATCAGAGGTTTCCATACATTTGGTTATAAAACTAGTTTTGAAGGAGAAATCATAAGTGCCAATTTTTTAAAGGCTAATATCCAAAAAAATGGCATTGCAAAACCACTCTCTATCTCTCAACCACGAGGTATTACCATGGAAAGAAAACAGAATATAATCACTAAAATTGGTCAAATAATGCCCCCAAATCGCATTGCATTTTGGAAAAATATTTTTGTCAGCGAAAATGTGGACACAATTGATGATTAATATAATATAATAACTAGTTCGGAGTAGAAAATTAAGTATTAATCATTAATATTTGTTTGACTGAGTATGATATTTTAGTTAGTCTGTATTATTGTTGTTTACTTTTTTAACTTTTCCTAATTATTAAGAATAACTTACGAAATTAATACATTAATATTGTAACGTTCATTTGTTTAATGCAATAAATATTTTCAAAAAATCATGTAGTTACGTTCTTAATTATATACCTCATGTTAAGTGAAAAAGGCGTATCTGTCAAAATCTGTCAAAAGTGTTGTTTTCCCAAGTTAATACTCTACCAAAATTTGTCACATGATAGTATAGACCTATTTGTTAACTTCTATATGGTACAAGTCACAACTTTTTAAAAAATCACGATTGCCTAATCAAAACCACTAAAACTGATTTTTCTCGCAAACTAGTTTAAAGCAGATACGCCCTTTTGAGTTAACACGGCAGCGTGGTAGGCGGCCGTAAATGTGGGTGCAAGTAAGATGCACAATTGGACTACCAGAGTGGCATCTCTGTCGCACTAAGCATTTTCGGTCGGCTTCCACGTGCATGGCACTCAATATTATTACTTAAAAATAACAGCTTAGTAATAAAATAATGACAAAAATTTCTTCGGGATCTTGTAGGGGGGCGGGGCATTAAACTTTGATTTAGTCACTTTCTGAGTTTCATAATAATAACTTTTAACCAAGTTATTAAGCCTTGGAAATCGTTATTTTTTTGTATTTTTCAATTTTAAATTGCTTATAACTCGAAAACGATCAACTTTAGAGAAAAATAATAAGAGATCTTTTTTATCTAGAATGGTCCAAAAAACCTACAAAAAAAATGGTCCGGTCCAAAAATACTGATTTTCGCAATTTGATTAAAAAAAATTTTTAAAAAAAATTTGGCCCACTTTTCACGTGGGCGACTTCTTGAACCTTATTTTGGGATGTCTCACGAATGTAATTATGCGAAAAAATCTCATGGGAATATTTTTCCCAACGAACCCGCCGTTTTCGCCTTGTCTAAATGCGAAGGCAAAACAATCTTATTTTTCACTTAGAACAGGGAGCCCAGCCCAGCACTCTGAATCGACGATTTTCGACTCTTATTGGAGTCATCATCGGAGAGGCGTAGGGCGTAGGCCTGCTGCTCTCTGCTCGAAGTGACCAAATCATGAAAGTTTATCTCCACATTGCAACTGATATGTATGGAGTACGTGACTAGCGTCATCTCGCAACTGAAAGGTAAAGTTTTGAATCCTAATAGGAACATTAATAATATTGAAAAATATTAAAAATATTACTAAAAGATTTTTAAAATGAAAACTTATTGGTCTATTTCCCTGGTAACACCTCCATGGTTTCTAAAATTTGCAAGCAAGATGGATGCTGCAGTGAAGACAAGAGGGAATTCTAAAATGTTGCAATTCACAACCCTCGTCTTCAGCTTGGTAAAGTTACAACGGAAACTGAACCTAGTTACTCTATAGGAGTAATACTAATATAAAATAAAAATGTACACCATTTTTTTTTTAATGTAAACCAATTTCGATATGAGTATTACTCCTATAGAGTACCTAGGTCCATTTTCCGTTGGAACTTTACCAAGCTGCAGATGGGGGTTGTGAATTGCAACTTTTTAGAATTCCGTCTTGTCTTCACTGCAGCATCCATCTTGCTTGCAAATTTTAGAAACCATGGAGGTGTTACCAGGGAAATAGACCAATAAGTTTTCATTTTAAAAATCTTTTAGTAATATTTTTAATATTTTTCAATAATATTAATGTTGCTATTAGGATTGAAAACTTTACCTTTCAGTTGCGAGATGACGCTAGTCATCTACTCCATACAGGTCAGATGCAATGCGGGGATAAACTTTCATGGTTTGGTCACTTCGAGCAGAAAGCAGCAGGCCTACGCCTCTCCGATGATGACTCCAATAAGGGTCGAAAATCGTCGATTCAGAATACTGGACTGCGCTTCCTGTTCTAAGTGAAAAATAAGATTGTGTTGCCTTCGCATTGCAACTGAATGAAAATGGTATACATTTTACAAAGCCCTGAAATTAGTTTATCCACCACCACAGAAAACCCCAGTACCTACTGCTCTAAAGGCTTTAAGCTACCTTTATTAAAATCTATGGAAATTAATAAATTGAAAAATAAAAATATAATTCAAAATGACCAACTAGAGACAAACAGCTCCACACTCCTCAACCTATTCGGTTAGAGACTTAATGCAAACACATAGTAAAATAAATCACTCGAGAAAGGCACTCTGCCGAAACAGCTGTAGTCACAAGACATAGTTTTATAATACATTTTATCTACTCTATGTCATATTATGTATGAGTTTTTAGTTTGTGAAAACTGTCATTATAGATAGCAGTGCATGAAGTGTTTAAAGTGTGCGTGAAATACCAATGTATTTCAGATGGGACTTACTTTTTCGCACTGTTTTTGACACACTTTCATATAATCAAATATCCTTAACTTTCGCGTTGTCATTGTGAAGACATAATGAGCAATAAATCACGACAAAAGTTTTGACAGTTTTGTGGTTTGAAAGAAGTTAGAATTTTTAAATGTCAAAGTTCTAAAAATTGTAGAATGGAAATAAATTCCAGTGACGAAGAGTTACAGTTTTTTTATTTGTTCATCATAGGTAAATAGGGGAGTGCAATTAGAACGAAAAAAGCTATGTTTCGGAAAAATTCAAACAAGCTTATATTTTTCTAAAACTTTTTTCTTAGTTTATATACATGTTAAAGTAAAAAGTTCTACTCGCGGATTTGGCCGCTAATTGTTTATTAATTGTTTAAACAATAACAATTGTTTTTATTAATAATTTTAAAAATATCGTTAAATTCATCATTTTACTTTGATCAAAAATGTTTCTGTTTTGTTTTTGATTATACTGAATCCGAATATGGCATTGCAATTTGAAAATTCTTATACAGAAGCTCTTATACAGTATGTCTGCGTAGCTAGGAACCACATGGAAAACTTTTTTATTATCAATTTTATGAAAAAAAGTTATTCTTCATAAAATGCTCTGGATAGTCAAAAATCTAAAGCTCAACCATCAGATATCAAATTTTATCAATTTTATATGAGTTATGTCAAAAATATGAATTTCGTTAAAGAGTAAAATAATTTATATTTCAGAATATCAAAAAATGCTATTATGAGAAGTGGTTTGAAATTAAAAACCATGTTTAAATTTACAATTACGTTATTCTAATCGAACATTTTTTTTCAATTTTTTCTCAAATTACGGATACTCATCTTCATTTTATTACAATTATGATAACTATTTTATTATCACTTTTACGAAAAAAAAGTTTTTTCTTCATAAAATGCTCATACCGGTCTAAAATATAAGATACATCCATCAGATATTAAACTTTTTTAATTTTATACGAGGTATGTAAAAAATATGAATTTTTCTTAAGAGTTAAGTGCCTCTATTGTTCACAATATTCTAATTAGAAGGATGTAATTTAACACTAAAACATTTTTTTTTAATTCCAAACAACTTTTCTTAATAACAATTTTCGATATTGTGAAATTTACCGATACTTTACTCCAGAGTGAAATTCATATTTTTTGACATACCTCGTATAAAATTAATTAAATTTGACATTTTAAGACTGTATCTTAGATTATCTACGATTCAGAGTATTTTATAAAGAATAATTTTTTTTCGTAAAACTGATAATAAGAAAGTTACCAATAGATTCCAAGTTACGCAGACATACTGTATAAGAGCAAAAAAAAAATTTTTTGCTGAACATTTATTATTATTGAAGTTTATTATTAAACGTATTTTAGTTAAGTTTTATAGAAAAAAGTTTTGATCACTTTATATAAACATTTTTTTAGCTGGTAATTTTCGGTTTTTGTATTACATTTTTTTTATCTTGCTTAATTTTCTCAAAAAAAATAGTGTATTTCATTTATAAAGTCAAATAATTCAGTGCATTTTAAAGACTACATCCTAGGCTTTAAAAAAGCACTTATAAAATTTTAATAGATCTGTTCAAGCTTGAGTAATACCGTCTTAAATTGGTGGTAATTCTATAAAACTACGAAGATTTCAAAAATTACAATTTTTAAGACGTCATATCATTTGAATTAAATTTTTGAGATTTTTTTTAATGAAACATCATTTATTACGATGCTTGAAAGGTAAGTTGTGCAAAATTGAGGGTTTTATGAGAAAAATTGTATTAGTTACACATTTTTAAATAATTTTTAAACAAAATTCATGTAAGGCTCAATTTCCGCCCCCACCGTACTTATGCCCATACATTTTAATTATTTTTATTATAACCATAAGATAGCTTAATTATTCTTCTTTTAGGACCAACTTGTAAAATTTCATTCGATCTATTAGTTAAAGAATTACATTAAAATAACTCAACCGTGCACTTCGCCGTACGCTAGTTTACAGTGCGCCAATGTTTGTGAGAAGGGTGACTTAAGCGTTATAAATAAAAAATTATAGAAGATACAGATTTAATTTTAGAAAACTCTTTATATAAGGTTTTTTTTTAACTTTTTGAATTTTTCAATGGTCAAGTCAGTTTTGTTCTAAAATTTATATTTTCGGAGTTATTTAAAAAAACATCAAACTTCGTAGATCATTTGTTTGATAAAAAATGAAGCACCCACTTCTCGAGTAAAACTTTTTGATATATTGTTTATTAAACATTTCTTAATGAAATTACAAAAAGTTATATCTTGTGAAGTGAAAATCTATATGCACTCCACTAAAAATATTGTATGAAACTGTGCCTGAAATACTTTTTGCGAACTTACGCGATGTATAGCACTCGCTCCTTTGTCGCTCGTGCTCTAAACATCGCGTGCGTTCGCAAAAAGCATACTTCACGAACTGTTTACTAAATAACTATTGTGGAAGTATCGAAAACAAAAGTTTTTAGTGTGTTATTGTTATTTTAAAAAGAAATATTTGCCATTTAGGTGTTAAATTTTTTTTACCATTATTAATATAATACCTCCTTTTCCCTGTATTCTTCAATTAAAAAAAACCTTCTTTTATAACAAAAAATTATATTAGATTTTTCTGTTGACCTATAGTATTCGTATTTTTGAATTTATTTCCATTTATGCATTCTGCGTCACGTGTTTTCAAACTCTATTTCCTTTATATGTCCAATTAATTCATTTTTACTGATGATTCGCTAGTCGATTTGCTACAATTTAGCATAAAGTTTTAGATGAAACGCAGATGTGCACATGCAATCCGGAATCCAGAGAGAGAATAACATGCTTGGCTGAAATATGTTTCCAAACTGTTGCAAAATGCTTCAAGCGAGTAATTTGTAAAAAGGAAAAAGATGTTCAACATACTTTTAGCGTGTTTAATGTTATATATCAAGTCAATAAAGGAATACGATATTTCACAAACAAGGTTCGAGAATTAAAAAAAATTTCCTTTAAAAATTGAAATGAATAAATTTAAATAAACTCTATTTTTAATTTAGAAGTACTTTTTAATACAATATCATATAGTCTTATTCTTCTTAATTTCAGAAAGTAGTAACTTGTTTCCTATTCCAGGATTAAATTTAGTTTTTCAAGAGCGTTGTAGTGTGTTTAAGTGCCCTCAACCTGTTTCTCCATTCGTCCTTGTTATCGCAGCTGCCCTCTTCTAGATTTGTCATTTCCATGGTTTAATCTATCCCGCCCCGTAACGATCTTCTGAGTTTTCCTCGTTTGCTTCTTCCTATCGGGCTCCAATCAGTAAATAATTATCCATCTATCGGGTGGTGCCCTTCCATGACGATACCATATAGGCATATAAGACGCTTTTCTTCGATAGGTAGGTAATAATGTCTTGTTCTAATGACATTCTTCTTCTTATCTCTTCATTTCGTATTCGGTCTGCCTTGTTACCCTACTGTAGCTACTACCTATGGCAGTTAATATTTTGTTCTAGTCTCTTTTTTCGATTTTCCAGTTTTTTGTACAATAGGTGAATAAACTTGGGCTGGAGCTGGACTGTATATAGGTGTGGTTTTCTTTTTTGTGTTTGCAATGGTTTAATAAATTTTTACTGATTTACATCTATTAATTGAACATGTATTATGGAAAAAGTTACAAACCAGTATATTAAACAAAATTTTTCTACATTAAACATTAAAATTGCTATGGCAACAAAATACAAATCTTCTTCTATTCTTCTTTCAAATTCTTGAAGGTGGGCTAAAAGGAAAACTGTACAATAGGTCATAATACTTCAGACTAGGGCGTTATAGATTCTTTTTTTCGTAGTCTATGTGTCCCATAATACTACATTTAGTTGTCTTATTCAGTCTTTGGTTTGACCTAGCCTGTTCTTTATATTTTCAATTGTAGTGCCATCTCAAGAAATATTGGAGCATAGGTACTTGAAAGTTTTGATGTCCTTAATTTTTTGGGCATCTGAGATTTCGAGATCCGGAGCGTCATGCGATCCCGTTACCACGTACTCTGCCTTATTGAAGTTGATTTCTAGTTCATTCTTTAAGTAAAATAGGAGTAGGTTGTCTCTAAGTAAAATAAAAAGTACACGAGGAAAAAGTTTTCCTGTAGTTGGCTGTATACCATTTAATACAAAAAACAATAAAATCCTTTATAAAAGGTATTTATTTAAAATCCCTAGAAAGGGGCTACATCACAGAACTAGTTTTCGATTGGTTGACCAATCATCATCAGTGCTTACCTAAAATTAATATAACCTGATAAAATAAAGCAAGGGTTTTAAAATTTTGACTACGGTTGAGAAAAGTTGTAGTTATACTCACGTGATGTAACATGCTAACCACCAAGATATAATATTACAAAAAATATGTGGGCAAAAACCCTTTAAAAGTAATCCATCGATTAAAAATGCTAACTTAAGCGTGGATGTTAAAAATATTCCATTTAATACGCCCTAGGTAACATCTGAGCTATGATTTGACTTGTTCACATGATGACAGTATGGCAGCAAGTGACTATGAAATTAATGGATACTCTTGAACGATGACATGACAGAAGTGACAGTTCCACAGGAAGTTGAAAAATTAACCTGTCATATTTAAAGACTATGGTATACAGCTGGTTAAAATAAGAAATATAACAACACTCACTACACTGTGAAAAATAATCAATTAAAATAAAATAAACTAGATGTTGTAGTTATAAAAATGTATTCAGGTATATTGTCAATGGAGGTGGTTAGGCAAACCACATTACACAAATTTTTATTCGAAAACTAAAATCAGTAATCAAATCTTATTTTCAATAGACCCAAGATTTAGAAAAGCAATTTTGTGTTGATTTAAAGTTATCGAATTTATTTAGCTTATTGGTAGCTGTTGAAATTTGTATAAGTTTAAAAAAGAGGTCACAGTAGGGGTGACTGAGGTGTAAAAATGTCTTAAATAAACTAGGGAGATGTATCATTAAGAAAACACAAGCTCAGACTTAGGCGACTAATTCCTAAAGACCCCGCAGGCTGCCCGGATCCCTAAGGGTTTAAAACCAAATCGTCATAAGATGAAGTTGGCAGTAGGGGGAGGAGGGAATGGGTATGCGATGTATATGAGGAAATTAATGAGAATGGAACATGAACGGGACCCAGAAAGAAAATAAGACTTTTTGATTTGGTTTTAATATAGATGAGTGTTATATGTTGGTAATGACAGATTGAAGAGATGGGGTGATAATAGTCATATGTAGAATTATGGTTAATTGGTAAATTATTAAATGCCGGTACTACATCATTTGCACGTCGAAGATGGAGGAACAACCTTGTTTGTTCTTGCCTCTTTCACAGTTTGTTCTAATTCGATTAACGGCTACCCAAATCTTACGGGGACATTAAAATTCACCAGATTTGTCTATGATATCCGGTAGATATGGTACTGTGGATCTGTCTTACTTTCCCAATCTTCTCTCTATCGGGTCTTCTTCTTCTTCTTCTTCGACTAGCCATTCATGTCCACATCTGAACATAAGCCTCTTCAAGTCTTCCTTTGCATTGTTTTTTGTTTTACGCTACTTGTAGCCAATTTCTCACGGCAGTTCGTTTCAGATCATCTGTCCATCTCATAGGAGGTCTGCCTCTGGGTCTTTTGTGTTATAATCTCCAGGTTAGAATTGTTCTGTGCCATTTGTTTAGATCGCTCCTAGCTACATGTCCAGCGTATTCCCATTTCAATTTTAATGATTTTTGTATCACATCGGCAACTTTGGTTTTTTGTCTTATCCATGTGTTTGTTTTCCTGTCTTTAAATGATATGCCAAGAATTGCTCTTTCCATCGCGATGGAAAGAGCAATGCTTCATCAGGTACTTAAGTCAAACTTGGATTGCTGCAAGGCTTGAGCAGATTTCAGAGGAGGTAACCTGGATCGGAGACGGTTTCCAAAAATATCGGGGATGTCGTTGTGGACTAGAAGTTGATGACTGTCCATTAATTTGTTATATTTTTTAACCAGCAATGCATGCTCGCTGCGTAGGTTGGGTGGTGCTATATTACTAAGCGTTAGTAGCCACATTGAAGGGGTTGGCATAATTGTTCCTGTTATCGTATGCATAGCACGGTTTAGGCGAGTGTCGACCAGGTGGGTATGCCTGCCATTTAACCACAATGGTGCACAGTATTCTGACATCGGGTATATCAGACCAATAGCAGAAGATCTTAAAGTTGATGCTGTGGACCCCCATGTAGTGCCGCAGAGTTTCTGTGTTATATTGTTACGTGTTTTCAGTTTTGCTCTGTTTTCGTCAGGTGTTCTCTGAATGGGAGCGGACGTTCTGTCTACAGTTACCCCAAGGTTTTTTATGTATTTATTATGTTTCAACAGTTTATCATCAAAAGACACTCGTAATTCTCTGTTTGTCAGCCTGTTGTTGAGATGAAAAGTTGATACTTCAGTTTTAGGGATGGCGGTTTTTGACAAAACACCGGTTTTCGGTTATACCGTTTTTTTTTGCTTAGAGTTTAACCTGGGGGTTATAACCGGCCAAAAAAACTGGTTTTTGGAAAAACCGGTTTTCGGATTTTTAATCCAATAAGTTACAAAGTTACATTTACAATACACTTTAGCTTGCGATACTTCGATATTCATAGTCAGAGCATTATTTTTGGTAATCAGAAAAAGTCATTCACCCACTTTCAATGTCAAGAGTTAAGTGTGAAAAATAGATGATGTTTGCGTTTGCGTCTAATTCAACCAGATCACTTCTTATGTAAATATTATGATTACAAATACCTTTTCAAGGAAATAATATAATAAAACTTAATAATTGTTTCTGGCTGATGTGAGATTGCACTTTCAGTTTGCTTCTGTATTTTATAAAATAAAATAAAATTTGAATTATGGTTTTGTTTGCAATAATTACTTGAGAATAATAATTATAATTGGGATCCAAAATAATACCTAACCTAATCCCAATCACCGTAAAAGCCTAATAACCGGTTTTTACTTTAAAAAGAAAAAACCGGTTATAACCGGGACAAAAAAGCAACCGGTAAAACCGGTTATTGCGAAGTAAAAAAACCGGTTTTAGGTTTAAACCGGTAGGTTTTTCCCATCCCTATTCAGTTTTTGTATCATGTACTTGGTCATAATTTTAATTTCTTGAAGTATTCGCTGAGAATGGATATGAAGGCTATAAGTTTCGTTTAAGGTGTCGAAAAAATTTAAAGCAGAAACTCTTATCCATTGTTTGGCTCTTTTTTCCCAACTTTTGCTATTTTTTATACAATAAACATAACATTTTCAATTTCTGACTATTCAAATAATATGCAATATTGGAAAACGAAACTTTTTCCCTGTAGGTATAATTTTCTTTGTATGAGTAATATCTCTCGAGTTATAGGCGAAAATATGGACACAGAAACCCAATTTTTTTTTACGATTTTGTTAAACAATTAATCACAAGGTTTGAAACTGGCGCATATCATGATTATTGATACAAGTTACATATTAAAGTGATTCCAGCAAAAAATAGACTCCTATGGAAAATGTCCATTACGGTCTGCTTTTTGACAGATTCCTCCTGGACTATTAATACTGTTATCATATTATATCACAAAATATATCAACAACTGCTTACTACATTGAAGCTACTAGCGCGAGATAATTTCCAGTTGACAGTGTGTAGATCAACTAATACTCAATTAAGCATAAATACGATTTATTGAAGCTGTAATCAAATTATTCTGCATAAACCGCATTAAGCTTCAAAAGTAATAAACGAAATTGAGTGTAAACAAAGTTATTACGAAGAGTTGTTGCAACGTAATTTGATTTTAATAAATAATGGTAACTTGTTTTTGAACTATTCACCGATCACTTCATTGCATAAATGTTAATACCAAATGATTTGATGAACTAAAAATTAAAACAACAATACTCAAATACATTTCAGCTTAAACGAGAAACAAAGCCCTTTTTGGTAATTGCTTCTAAATTAATTTTTTATAACAATAATTAAACTTTGAATATGAAGTTCGTCGAACGTGTTATAACTTCTCATATACAGGGTTACTAGAAACCAACAACAAACAAACGCCTTTGTGCAGCAGAGAGTTGGAAAACTACGAAAAGAGATAAGGATGCCATCGAATAAAGACAAAGAATTGGGAAATTGGGATACACACACAAAAATTACAGCATCAAAAATAGATAAGAAAAGTGAAAAGGATTTCTTATAGAAGTTTTTCAGGCTTTCATTATACACGTCAGCAGTGTCAGCACGACAATAATTATTATTATTATTTAAAATATTATTTTCTAATATTTGGCACAGGGACGAGATCAACCTATAAGACATGATGGCAAAGACTTGGAGAATAATAATTGTAAGGATGGTGTACAGTGTATATGTTATAGTCAAAGCCCGAATTTCAGGCACTCCTAGGATTGACTAGGCAATCCCCAGGTCTGACTGACGGTCTTAGTCAAAACCCGAAATAAATTCGAGTTTCGGCCTTTGACTAGTCAAACCTAGGAGAGACTAAGTTGGTCAGGCAAAGGTCGAAATTTAATTTTATGAAATCGGGGTTTGACTAGTCAAACCCCGATATAGCTTAAAATATCTAATTTATTAGATTTGGTTTAATAAGGCGTCATTTTTTAATTTTAATATTTATTATTTTCATATTGTCGTAATTAAAATAAAAAAAAATAGTGGATATTCTCACATGTTGAGACAGTATGGCATTTAGATTTGCACAATACGTTAGACCTTTTTACACTTACATAATTTTGAAGAGCATTTCTTATTGCAGTAGAATTTTATAAAGCCTTGTAATCCAAATTGAGAATCTTTTGTACTAATTTCTCTTAGAGACAGCTTACGTCTGAAACATCTTCGAAATTAAGAAAATTCTCTTAGCATTCTCTTATTTGATTCCTTGAAAAAAGTGTGTTTATTGTTCCGTATGTCGTACCAACTCTATATAAACAGTCAATTGTTTGCCAAAATATTTTGAGCATCTCCTTTGGCTGTATCGAAGCTAGGGATCGGTATTGTGACAGTTTTTCCGATCGAAATTGGAGGATTTTTTTTCATTTAATTAATTTTTCCATATCATTATCCTGGGCATAAATACCTTCAATCGTCTTTCCTTTATTTATTTTAATCGTTTCTGTGTGTTCACAACGCATGCATGTAACTTTTCTTTCAAAACCTTCATAGTATGCACCAAGTGTGCTGTCAGCGTATACAACATGTACCACCTGACTACAAATTATGCACGTTTGTACGCCAGAGCTCTCTTTTTGGCAAATACAACAAACCACATCTGAAGAAGTAATCTGAATTGTTTGACCATTTTCTTCCTCTCCTAGTGACGACGCGCGACGGTCCAGGGGCTTCGTTAGTATTGCAATATCTTCTTTCACAATTGACGATAAACAATTGAGGGTTATTATAGAGTTGGTACGAAATAAGGAAAAATAAACACCCTTTTTCAAGAAATCAAATAAGATAATAAAAAGAGAATTTACTTAATTTCGAAGATGTTCCAGACGTTAAGCTGCCTCTAAGAGAAATTAGTACAAAAGTTTCTAAATTCGGAGGACAAGGCTTTATAAAATGCTACTGCAATAAAAAATCCTCTTCAAAATTATGTAAGTGTAAAAGGTCTAACGTATTGTGCAAATCTAAATGCCATAATGCCTCGACATGTGAGAATAAACACTAATTTTTTTATTTTAATTACGACAATATAAAAATAATAAACATTAAACCTAAATATAACCTAATATAACAAATTACGACATTTTAATAGCTGATCGGGGTTTGACTAGTCAAACCCCGATTTCATAAAATTAAATTTCGACCTTTGCCTGACCAACTTAGTCTCTCCTAGGTTTGACTAGTCAAAGGCCGAAACTCGAATTTATTTCGGGCTTTGACTAAGACCGTCAGTCAGACCTGAGGATTGCCTAGTCAAACCTAGGAGTGCCTGAAATTCGGGCTTTGACTATAACATATATATGTCATAGTCAAAGCCCGAATTTCAGGTACTCCTAGGTTTGACTAGGCAATCCCCAGGTCTAACTGACGGTCTTAGTCAAAGCCCGAAATAATTTACACTTTCGGCCTTTGACTAGTCAAACCTAGGAGAGACTAAGTTGGTCAGACAAAGGTCGAAATTTAAGTTTATGAAATCGGGGTTTGACTAGTCAAACTCCGATCAGCTATTAAAATGTCGTAATTTACACTTACATAATTTTGAAGAGCATTTTTTATTGCAGTAGCATTTTATAAAGCCTTGTCCTCCAAATTTAGAATCTTTTGTACTAATTTATCTTAGAGACAGTTTTTGCAAACAATTTAGATTACTTCTTCAGATGTGGTTTGTTGTATTTGCCAAAAAGAGAGCTCTGACGCACATACGTGCATAATTTGTAATCAGGAGGTACATGTTGTGTGCTCTGACAGCAAACTTGATGCATACTATGAATGTTTTAAAAGAAAAATTACATGCATGCGTTGTGCATAGACAGAAAAGATTAAAATAAATAAAGGAAAGGCGATTGAAGGTCTTCATGTCCAGGATAACGCTATGAAACAATTAAGTGAAAAAAAATTTTCTCCAATTTCGATTGGAAAAACTGTAACAATACCTATCCCCAGCTTTGATAGAGACAAAGGAGATGCTCGAATTATTTTCGGTATCATACAAGATAAAACAATTGACGGTTTATATAGATTTGGTACGAGATACGGAACAATACATACACTCCTTCCAAAAAATCAAATAAGAGAATGCAAAGAGAATTTTTTTAATTTTGAAGATGTTCCAGACGTTAAGCTGTCTCTAAGAGAAATTAGTACAAAGGATTCTAAATTTGGACGACAAGGCTTTATAAAATGCTACTTCAATAAGGAAAGCTCTTCAAAATTATGTAAGTGTAAAAGGTCTAACCTATTCATCATCATCAGTAGCTCGACAACCCTTTTTGGGTCCTGGCTTGTTCTAGAATTTTCCGCCATTCTGTTCTGTTCCTTGCTTTGTTCTTCCAGTGGGTAATCTCAAGTGATTTCAGATGTTGTTCCATGTATCTAAGTTTTGGTCTTCCCTTTGACCTTCTCCCTACTGGTATTTGCTTCATTATGTGTTTTGGTGTTTCGATCTCCAACATTCGTTCAACATGGCCCATCCAGCGCAGATGTCCGATCTTTATGGATGTTATGACGTCGGGTTCGTTGTATGCTGCGTACAGCTCAAAATTATATATTCTGCGCCATACGTCATTTTCTTTCACCCCCTTATATATGTGTCTAAGGATTTTTCGTTCAAACGTACCTAATCAGTTCTCATCGCTCTTCGTCAGTGTCCATGTCTCTGATCCATATATAAGGATCGGTTTTATCAGGGTTTTGTATATTTTGCATTTGGTTTTTCTCGTGATGTTGTTAGATCTTAGATGTTTAATGAGTCCCATATATGTTTTATTAGCAATATGTATTCTTCTCTTAACTTCTTCGCTGACATTGTTATCTGCGGTAACTAGTGAACCTAGATATGTAAAAAATTTTACGCCTTCGATGTTATAGTCTCCTATTGTCAGATTCTGTAGGTTTCTTTGGCCAGTCGATTTGCTGGCCTTCATGTATTTGGTTTTCATTTCATTAATATTTAGGCCACTGTTTTGTGCCGCTCTTTCTATAGCATTAAATGCTTCTATCATTTCTCTTTTGCTTCTAGCTATGATATCAACATCATCTGCAAATGCCAATATTTGTACACTTTTTGTTATTATTGTTCCTCTGGTGTTGACTTTTGACTCTCTAATTATTTTCTCTAATGTGATGTTGAATAGAATACAGGATAGGGCATCTCCCTGTCGTAGGCCCGCTCTAACATGGATTGTATCTGTTAGTGCGTTTTGAATTCGAACCCTGCTTTGTACTTTAAGTGTTTCTTTTACTATTTCAGTGAGATGAGTTGGAATATTAAACTCTTTCAGGGCGTTGATGAGAAATTCTCGATGGATACTATCATAGGCACTCTCAAAATCAATGAAGATATGGTGTGTTTCTATATTAAATTCACTAGTCTTTTCCAAGATTTGTTTCAAAACAAAGATCTGATCTATTGTGGACTTCTGCCTGCAGAAGCCACATTGATATCGCCCAACTATTTGTTCCGCATATGGTCTCAATCGCTCAGACACAATATTTGACAGTATTTTATATGCCACAGTCAGTAGCGTTATTGCCCGGTAGTTGTTACATTGAAGCTAATCTCCCTTTTTATGTAGTGGAATGATTACTCCGGTATTCCGGTCTTGTGGCAGTTATTTATTATTCCATATGTTCACTATAAGTTCGTGTATCGCATACAATAGGGAGTCTCCGCCTTCTTTTATTAATTCTGCGCTAATGTTGTTCAATCCAGGTGACTTGTTGTTTTTCAGTCTGGTAATTGCTTCTTGCATTTCAGCTTCTGAAGGGGGGATTGTTTCTCTGGTATCCGTTTGATCCAGTATAATTTCATCGTATAGTGGATCTCCGTTTTGTTCAAACTTCTCTTTGAAGAATTCAGTCCATCTTTGCAGTATTTCGCTCTGTTGAGTTACTATATCTCCTTCTTTGTCTCTGCACATCATTGTTCTTGGTTTAAATTCTTTTCTGCTTTTGTTAAGTTTTTGATAGATCTTTCTGGTTTCTGTTGGTTTATTTAATTTTTCAATTTCTTGGAGTTCTTTTTCTATATATTCTCTTTTCTTTGTGCGGTGTATTTTCTTCTCTTCCCTCCTTAGCATTCTATATTCCTCCTCTGCCTCTCTTGTTCTATGTCGTTGTTGTAGTCGTTGATATGCATTATTTTTTCTTTCTATTATGTTACAACACTCTTCATCGAACCACTTCCCTTCAGTTGGTTTGATCTTTTTTTGTAGACCCAAGGTCTCTTTGGCAGCGTCTTGTATGATGTTTTTATACGCTTCCCATTCTGTTTGTATCCTCGTGCTTTTGTCTGTTTTCTAGCCTTCCTTTTATATATTCTTTTTATTTGGTCCTTTTGCTGTTGTCTGCTAAGTTTTTATTTCATAATTTTCAATTTTGGATCCATTTTCTTTTTTAATGTTTGAGATTCTGGCTCTTATTCTACTTTCCACTAGGTAGTGATCTGAGTCTGCATCCTATTGTGCAACTCTAAATGTCATAATGCGTCAACATGTGAGAATAAATACTAATTTTTTTAAGATAAAGGCAGTTTTTAAAGGTAGTTTTTAAAGGCAGCTAAAGGCAGACTAATTTTTTTTACTTTAATTACGAAAATATAAAAACAGTAAACGTTAAATTTATAAAATGACGTTTTATTAAGCCTAATCTAACAAATTACGACATTTTAATAGCTGATCGGGGTTTGACTAGTCAAACCCCGATTTCATAAAATTAAATTTCGACCTTTGCCTGGCCAACTTAGTCTCTCCTAGGTTTGAATAGTCAAAGGCTAAAACTGTAATTTATTTCGGGCTTTGACTAAGACCATCAGTTAGACTTGAGGATTGCCTAGTCAAACCTAGGAGTGCCTGAAATTCGGGCTTTGACTATAACATACATATATACAAAATATAACGACAAGATAACGCCCTACCTAAATCATACGGCCGATCAGTCCTACACCATTTATGTTAAAGATAATAGATATAGAAACTTAATGGTATGTTCTTAATAGTAAGGAGGGCCATAGAGGAAAAATCTCAATGAAAACCTATCAAATTAACAGAAACACCACTGAACGAGGTAGAACTAAACGAGGTAGTCACTAAGTCAATTATAAAATAAATTATAAAATACAATATAAAATACAATAACAAATACAATAAAAAAATACATATAAAATACAATTATAAAATATATTAATATTGGGGATATTGCGTTAACCGCTTTTCTACATATAGGCGCTTTTTTAGTAACTGATCAAATTTAACTAACATATGCAACTGGATGAAAGCAATTCTGAAAAATAGGCTGATTCTAAAATACCTGCAAGGAGAAGAGATTATACCAAAAGGGCTCATGGACGCCCACAGTCCGAATTGCTTTCTCCCCTCCTACTTCGATGTATGTATGTAGGACTGTATAAGATTGAGTCTCAGGGAATTCTGCAGGTAGTACGCAGTCATTGTGTTTAAGATCTTTATCAAAAATTTTTCCTGTGAGACTGTCAGAATAGGTAAGTGCTTGGATTCAGTCAGCGTGGGTTGGCAGTTTGTGGCCGTTGGTAGTTGGTAGTGAGAGGCCGTTCTTTTGAACTCTTTATCAGATTACTTTACCCTCCAATTTGACGAAAAAAACTATTGTTTTGCAGTAAAGAATCGAACAGCATTCGAGAGTATCGAACACTTTGTGGAACAATGTCTGGTTCCTAACTGTGCCATAGGCTGCTTTCAGATCTAAGAAAGTAGCTCCTGTTAGAAGTTTTCCTTCGAAGCGCCCTTCAAAGTGTTCTATTAGTGCGAGGACTTGGCCGGTGTAAAATTTGCTGAGCCTGAATATCCTTTTGTTGTGGAATGAGGTGCTTGTCAATATATTTTTCTATTCTAGCCTAAAATAAGTATCTCGAATAGTTTGAAAAACTAATTCAACACGGAAAAATGTCTCCTACTGGTATTATCTGGGTTGTTTCCTGATTTTAACAATGCTATTATTTTCGATCTTCTCCATGATTTTGGATTTATTTGCATTTTGACATTTTAAAGCTAAATTTCATATTAAATTGGATAGCTTGTGGTCTGACAATTGGAAAGATGTTTATATCAGTAATTGGTCTAAATATCTTTCAGACCAATAAAACAACTCAAATGTTGAGTTTCTTGTATGGAGTCCTATTTCTAGTTTGCTAAATCGATCTTCGAGGTTAGTAATTATTGAAAAACATATATCCGGGTTATACTTATTCTCTTTGAAAAACTTACACGATACCTTCTTTGGCTCTAGTGCTGCTCTCAATATTTAGCCTTATTATAGCCAGTGTTGGTTCTGAGAAAAACCATTGTGGCTAAATGTTTGCCATCTGATTTTGTTTGGTCCGGCGATGGAAGGATTCTCCGTCTAATAGTACACGTTTACGGGGGTGCCGTCAAAAATATTTGCCATTTTGTAGTCTATGTGGCCTTATTGAGCTCGTGGATGCTCCTTCCTTGTTCTTCAGATAGATCTTGTCTCTCCCCTTGATGTACAGGTGATAAAAGTCTAAGCCTATGCATGTGATCCAGTAATTGTGGTAAGAGCAAAATACAGAAATGTTCTATTTAGCACAATCCACCGAAAATTAAATATTATTGCTAGGTAGTGCAAGAAGACGGAAGGACTTTGTGGCAGAGGACTTATGGAGAAAGGTTTAGGTAACGAAGACACGATGGACAGAAATGAGTGGCGAAGAACAGTAACGAACAGTGACCTTTTAAATGGGAAAAATTTAGGAAAAAAAAAGAAAACTACGTAGTGAGACAAGAAACAAGAAACTCTCTGTACCCGTTCTCCACTATCTTCCAAGCAGAAATTTGGGTAAAGGAATGTGTTTGCAGGAACTAGTAAAGGGGAACTACAGCGACAAATCTTTAAACATTATATCCGATAGCCACGTAGCTTAAAGAGAATATAACCTAATTATCTGCAGAATATGATTTAGAACAGAAAAAGTAACAAAGTTAAAGTTTAGGCTCAGTTTATAAACTATACGAATACCTAGAACTATCTTATGATATGAATAAAGACAGATTAAATATATTAAAAAAAAAATAGATTTTTTTGAGTTACTTATATAAACTGATACATAGAGTGTCCCAAAAGTAGTGGGACAGTCAAATATTTCGCGAAATGGACATCGGGCCGAAAAACTGAAAAATACGTATAGTATTGAATATTTTTTAAAAATCTGCCGAATGACACCAAACACGACCCCCTACCCTATATAGGGGGGTTGGGGGTACATTAAAGTCTAAAATTTGAAACACCATTTCTTATTGCAGATTTGGATTCTTTACATAAAAATAAGTCATTTTTATTCGAGACATTTTTCGAATTGTGGATAGATGGCGCTGTAATCGGAAAAAAGATTTATCGTGATAACCTAGGAAATTATAGAAATGGTCTATTATCTCGAGAAATACACTTCCCAATGAAAAACAAAAAAACAAATGTTTTTGGTTTTGTAACCAAGAAACACCAAACAAGATCTCCACTCCACCCCCGGGAGGTTTGAGGATGAGGTTAACTTTAACATTTTAAATATATATAAGTAGTGGAGTTCCTACGGTCTCCTCCGCATCCCACATTTCGCTCGCCATCGTTTTCTATCCACCCATTCGTTTTCGTCAATAGCTCTATCTGCCATAGACTGTTCTATGCCTTTCTTCCATGTTTCTGTAGGCCTTCCTCTTCTTCTTCTATTTATGGGTGTGTAATTTAATGCTCTTTTTGGCCATCTTTCCTCTGACATCCTCATAACATGACCATACCATAGCAATTTCTTTATTTCTATATGGTCAACCGTGGAATATAAACTATTTGTCGGTCGTCTTATTTCCTCATTTGATACATGTTGTAATCTAGATACTCTGCATGCTCTACCTAAGTAATCCATTTCCGCTACTTCTATATTTTTTCTTTCCTTTCCTGTGAGTTGCCAACACTCTGCTCCATAAGTTATAATAGTTTTCACAATTGTTGTGTAGATTGTTAACTTTGTGTTCAGCTTCACCTTGTTAGACCATAGTAGACCATTTAAAATACGAGTTGCTTTTCTTCCTTGCTGTATCCTATGCTGTATGTCTCTTTTTGTAGTTCCTTCTTCTGATATTATGCTTCCTAAATATCTATATTCCTTACATTTCCTTATATTTCTTAACTCTAATTCCGGATCTTCGGTTTCCTCTCCTATTCTTAAATATTCCGTTTTCTCCATGTTCATACATAGGCCCCATTTTTCATATTCGATCTGTAACTTTCTTAGCATATAATCCATATCATGTTCATCGTTGGCAAGAATTACTTGGTCATCAGCAAAAAACAAAGTTGTTAAGCAGTTTTCTTCAATCATTATTCCCATCCCAGCAACTGTTTTCCTCCATTGCTCCAGAGCTTTCTGGATGTATATTTTAAATAGTGTTGGCGATAAGCAGCACCCTTGCCTTAAACCTTTTTTAACAGGGAATAGTTTCGACATAGATTTTCCCTGTTTAATACAACTTTTCGGATTTTGATACATAGTTTGAATTGCTCGCACATATGCTTCGCTTATGCCTATCGTGGTCAAAATTTCAAAGAGTTTCTTTAAAGGCACCGTGTCGTAGGCTTTTTCCAGATCAATAAATGTTAGGTGAGTAGACAGATTTCTTGCTCTTCTTTTCTCTATTATTTGTTGCATCACGAATATGTTATCTGCGCACGATCTACCGGCGCGAAAACCACTTTGTTCTTCCATGTCCTGAATTTCTAATTCCACCCTTTTCTTTAATACTCGGCCATACAACCTCCCCATTGCACTGGTTATACTTATACCTCTGTAGTTTTTGCACAACGTTTTACACACATAACATTTTAAATACGGAGCCTTATCTTTTATTACCGACTTCGATTCCTCATGAAAAAATAAGTAACATCTACATCTAATAAATCGTCCGACTCTAATAAATCTAAAAAATTTCTCGAATAAATCTGCAATAAAAAAAAAAAAAAAATTGGTGTCCATATTTAAAATTTCAAAGTTACCTCCTCCCCGCCCCCAGGGGACATGACGAATAGTATTTGGTGTCATTCGATAGGCTTTTGAAAAATAGTTAACATGTGTTTTTTGTCCCTCTACTTTTGGGATACCCTATGTATGTAGTTAATTATTAAAAATTATACATTTGTGTACTTATAACTTTTTAAAAGCATCTCTTATAGGCCTGGATCCTGCGTATCAAAAAAGTTTATTAATAGCAAGCTGAAAATTTATTAATAGCTTAACGGTGTCTAGTCAGACACACTTTGACTTATGGGAACACTGGAACAAGGGAAATTTTAATTTTGAAACGTGGTTTTAATTGTAGAAAGTGTCATCCTGACAAGTTTATGATTGTAAAAACTAGCAGGTTGTTTTATTTTATTCAATAGCAAAAATTTTAAAACCAAGTTTATTCAATAGCAAACTTTATACAGGGTGTCCCAAAAGTAGGGAACGGTCGAATATTTCGCGAACTAAACGTCAGATCGAAAAACTGAAAAACAAGTTTTCAATCATTTTTAAATATCTATCCAATGACACTAAACACGATACCCCACTCCACCACCTGGAGGTGGGGTGGGGGGTAACTTTAAAATCTTAAATATAAACTCCAAGTTTTTATAGTACATTTGGATTCCTTATGTAAAAGTAAGCAACTTTTATTCGAGACATTTTTTCGAATTGTGGATAGATGGCGCTATAATCGGAAAAACGGTTTATCGTGATTCCATAGGTAAATTATAGTAAAGGTCTAATATCTCGAGAGATACACTTCCAAATGAAAGACCAAAAAATACGTATGTAATATTTTTCAAGAACCTATGGAATAACATCAAAGATGACCCTCCACCCCACCCCCTAGAAGTGGGGTGGGGGAGAACTTTAAAATCTTAAATAGCAACCTGCATTTTTAATTACAGTTTTGGATTTGCCATGAAAAATTAAGCAACAATTATTTGAAATATTTTTTAGAATTGTTGATAGATGGCGCTATAATTGGAAATAGACGATTTATTAGCGCCATCTATCAACAATTCTTGCAATTTACCAAAATTGTTCACTCCTACCTCCACAATCGTACTGTCAGAGTGAAAATATGCGATCAAAAGTCCACCCCCTTCACTCCACAAGCTGGAGTTCCCCAGGGTTCAGTCCTAGCGCCGCTGTTGTACATCATCTACAACAGCGACATCACTAACCAAAATATCCCAGGTACTCGGCTGTTTCTCTATGCAGACGACACGACTCTGCTCTCAACTACCTCTCGATACAACCCAAGACTCCTCTTCAGAAGAGCCCAGGCTCTGTTGGACGGCGTCGGCGAATGGTGTTGTAAGTGGAGAGTCACGCTCAACGCTAACAAAACAACAACAATTGTGTTTCGCGCCCCTTCTGTGTCAAATAGAATCATTCGCAATGAAGACGACCAATATCCTCTGAGTTTGTTGGGAGAAAGGCTTGTTGTTAGCCCGACTGTGAACTATTTGGGAGTACTGTTTACCAGGACTCTCAACTGGGACGCAGATCTAAAGGCAACTTTAGATAGGGTAAGGAACAGGGCCAGACTTCTCAACGCTCTCTCGGGAAAAATTGGCAAGACACACAAGAAGACTCTCATACACACTTACAAGACCTTTATTCGACCCGTCATGGAGTACAAATCATGTATCTACTCTCTTTGCTCAAGACAAAAACAAGAGAGGTTGTTGAGGACAGAGCGTAGAGTCTTGCGTAGATGTAACTATGAGCACTGGCGATATCCCTCAAACGAAATCCATAACATCTCGAACACCCCCAAAATCACCGAGAGAATAAACTCTCTGAACAGGAACTTCACAATCAAAGTAATCAACGGCCCCCCTTCCGACACCCAAGAATCTCTCAAATGTTCCTGTTCATCTTCCGTCCACGTACTCCACCGAAAGCCCAAACGCAAAAAGATTCATGTACCGTCCGGTCTAATGCAAACATGCATTGACGAACTCCCGGTGGAGTACGAAAACATCCTTGAGGCTACCCCGTTAGCCTACCGTACCCACCTCTAACATTTCCTCTTCCCTACCCCGAACAGGGAGAAGTTGGTTTTTTGCGGTTTCCCAACTTCATTGCACAATTATACCTGTTCGTCCCAAGAAAATAGCCGCAACTATTTTCTCCACTCGAACGCTCACTGTCCACGCTGCGCTCAAAGCCACCTCCTGACCGCCGACGAGGGACGCAGGTTCGCCTGTCGTTGTACAATGGTTTCTAGGGAGACTGGTCGAGAGCAAAGCACGGACAGTACACGTAAATGTCTATGGAACCAACAACAATCCATCAAACTTTCTTCTCTGTTGACTTCTTAGCCTTCTGGACACCACCGTCCGGCATAACCAAGGATCCAAGAACACCAGGACACGGCGCTTGCCCCAATGTGTTTTTCGGACTGTTTGCTTTTGCTGCCAACTCTAAACATTCACCACAAACCCTGAAGAGGACAAAATCCTAAACGGGGAAGCACATTGAACGCATTTCTTCTGATCATTATCCAGACAAGCAAATCAAACAATGTAGTAGTAGTAGTATCAACAATTCTAAAATGTTTCGAATAAATTTTGCTTAGTTTTTCATGAAGAATCAAAATCTGCAGTAAAAAATGGGGTTGCTATTTAAGATTTTAGAGTTACCCCCCACCCCACCTCTAGGGTGTGGAGAGGCGTGGTTGTGTTTGATCTCATTTGATAAGTTTTTGAAAAATAATATGTTTTTTTTGTTTTTTATTTGGAAGTGTATTTCTTGAGATATTAGGCCGTTTCTATAATTTACCTATGGTATCAGGATAAATGGTTTTTTCCGATTATAGCGCCATCTATCCAGAATATAAAAAAATGTCTCGAATAAAAGTTGCTTACTTTTATATAATATATAAGGAATCCAAATATGCAACAAAATCTTGGGGTTTCCATTTAAGATTTCAAAGTTACCCCCCACCCCTCCTCTAAGGGGTGGTGTGAAGGGTAGTGTTTGGTGTCATTCGATAGATTTTTGAAAATCATTGGACACGTATTTTTCAGTTTTTCGATACGATGTATATTTCGAGAAATATTCGACGGTTCCGCTACTTTTGGGACACTCTATACAGGGTGTCCCGAAAAAATTGGTCATAAATTATATCACAGATTCTGGAGTCAAAAATAGGTTGATTTAACCTCACTTACCTATATACAATAATGCAGACAAAAAAAGTTACAGACCTTTGAAGTTACAAACTGAAAATCGATTTTTTTTTTTTGATATATCGAAAACACTTAGATTTTTTATTGAAAAAGGACATGTGGCATTCTTATAGTAGCAACTTCTTAAAAAAAATTAAAGTGAAATTTGTGCACCCCTTAAAAATATTATGGGGGTTTTGTTCCTTTAAACCCCCCCCCCCCAAACTTTTGTGTACGTTCCAATTAAATTATTATTGTTGCGCTATTAGGTAAGTACAATATTTTTAAAACTTTTTTGCCTCTTACTACTTTTTCGATAAGCCAGTGTTTATCGAGATATTTTGAATATTTGTCGAATCCACTACATCTTTGTATATGGTTAAGTACGATTATACAGGGTGTAACAAAAATACAGGTCATAAATTAAATCACATATTCTGGGACCAAAAATAGTTCGAATGAACCTAACTTACCTTAGTACAAAAAATATGCACATAAAAAAAGTTACAGCCCTTTGAAATTACCAAATTAAAATTGATTTTTTCGAATATATCGAAAACTATTACAGATTTTTTATTTAAAATGGACATGTGGCATTCTTATGGCAGGAACATATTAAAGAAAAATTGTACTGAAATTTGTGCACCCCATAAAAATTTTATGGGGGTTTTGTTCCGTTAAATCCCCCCAAACCTTTGAGCACGTCTCAATTAAATTCTTATTGTGGTACCGTTAGTTAAATTCATTATTCTTAAAACTTTTTTGCCTCTTAGTATTTTTTCGATAAGGCAGTTGTTATCGAGTTGAGGCTTATTTTTGAATATATTTACATAAAAATTTTATGGGGGTTTTGTTCTGTTAAACCCCCCAAATGTTTGTGTACGTTCCAATTAAAATATTACTGCGGTGCCATTAGTTAAACACAGTGTTTTTAAAACTTTTTTGCCTCTTTGGAATTTTTCGAGAAGGCACCTTTTATCTAGATGTGGCTTCTTTTTTAATATGGTGCAAAATATACCTAAAAATGTAAATCATACATAAATTTTCATATTATTACCAAGTCTCCATAATCGTACTTAACCATATACACATATGTGGGGGATTTGACATATATTCAAAATATCTTGATAAAAACTGATTTTTCGGAACAGTACTGAGAGCCCAAAAAGTTTTAAAAACATTGTGTTTAACTAATGGTACTACAATAATAATTTAATTGAAACGTACACAAAAGTTTGGGGGAGTTTAAAGGAACAAAACCCCCATAAACTTTTTATGGGGAGTCCAAATTTTACTCTAATTTTTTCTTAAGATGCTACTGCCATAAGAATACCACATATTATGTCCATTTTCAATAAAAAATATCTAATAGTTTTCGATATATTGGAAAAATCGATTTTCATTTTGTAACTTCAAAGGGTTGTAACTTTTTTTATATGCAAATTTGTACTAAGGTAAGTTAGGTTCAATCAAACTATTTTTGGTCCCAGAATATGTGATTAAATTTATGACCTGTGTTTTTGTTACACCCTGTAGAGAGCTGTTAATAATCTGAAAATTTATTTTTTATAATTTACATTATTAGCTATATTTTGAAAAAGAAGCCACATCTCGATACAAGGTGACTTATCAAAAAAAGACTAAGAGGCAAAACAGTTTTAAAAACACTGTGTTTACCTAATGGTACCACAATAATAGTTTAATTGGAACGTACACAAAGATTTGGGGGGTTTAAAGGAACAAATCCCCCATAAAATTTTTATGTAAACATATTACAAAAGAAGCCGCATCCCGATAAAAACTGGCTTATCTAAAAAATACCAAGAGGCAAAAAATTTAAAAAACGTTGCGTTTAACTAATGGTACCACAATAATAAATTAATTGGAACGTACACAAAAGTTTGGGTGGGTTTAAGGGAACAAAACCCCCATAAAATTTTTATGGGGTGCACAAATTTCACTATAATTTTGTTTTAAGATTTTCCTGCCATAAGAATGCCCCATGTCCATTTTCAATAAAAAATCTCTAATTGTTTTCGATATATTGAAAAAAATCCATTTTCATTTTGTAACTTCAAAGGACTGTAACTTCTTTTATGAGCACATTTGTACTAAGGTAAGTTAGGTTCAATCGAACTATTTTTGACCCCAGAATGTGTGGTATAATTTATAACCAATCTTTTCGGGACACCCTGTATAATATATGAAAAAATATTTGTCCGACAAATATGTTGGGATTTTAATAAGTCTGACAAGTACAATAATATCAAATGACAGGAATTATGTTGGTCGTAAATAGCAGTCTGATTTTTGCATGAGAGTTTATTGTAAGGGTAACACATCAATTGTAAGTTCTGTTTGACAAAATACATGGGACGTTTTCGTAGTTCTACGTTCGAAACCTGTAACCTGTTCCACAATTAAAACTTCCCCTGTTCCAGTGTTGCAGTACATCAAAGTTTGTCCGACTAGACACCGTTAAGCTATTAACAAATTGTTAGCTTTCTATAAATCAAATATTTTTTGGTAGGCGGGATCCAGGCCTGTTAGTATAAAAAGTAAAAATGTTTGCGACATGCACTTACCGTATCATAAATGCGTCCGAGTTCGTGATGAGTGCACTCCGAAAAGCTGGGCAGGCCCCAGGCGGGTTTGCGCCCATCTTTAAGTGCACAATATCTAGTGGCAAGTCCAGAGTACCCTTTAGGGCAGTTTAAAATGCTGTTCGTGTCAGGAGCTGTTTCGGGCCAGAGCATTTCTAGAAAAAGCCCCGCGGGGCAGGTGTACACGCCCTTCCTGTCTACAACATACACGGACACTACTTTTTCTGATGATACTTTTGAGCCTTGGACAAGGCAAGAGTATTGAACGCTTTTCTGAAAAATACAAAAAAGAAAATATCAAAGACTATGATTTGTTTTACATTTTGACAGATGTAATCAGAATAGAATAGAAATATGCTTTATTGCCATAAAAAAGTGTACAATTTTATCGACAAAGCTTATTAAAAGTCAAGAAAACAAAACAATATCAATTCAATTTACTAAAATTACATAACTCGTCAATATAATTAAAATAATAATAATAATAATGTAGTTAAACAGAAAGAATCAATTGCAATATTTAAATAAATTACATATTGCATAGTTTACCTGGTATTAATAAGTTTAAAAATTAAGCTGCTGCATATGACACCCAAATATAGATAAAAAATAATAATAAAAATATTACTTGTGCAAAAAGTAGTGTAATTTCTTAGTTTTTGATTAAAAAATCTTCAACTGAATAATATGGTCTTTCAGATAGGTAGGATTTTGTTAGTTTACGGAATTTGGGGAAAGATGCTGCAGATTTAAGTTGTACAGGGAGATGGTTGTAAAGTTTTTTTTTGCTGAATACAATATAGACTTCTTTACTAACTCAGAGGACGGGGTCGGTAAATAGACGTTAAAAGTAGAATTATTTCTCGAGAAGTAGTCATGATTAGGTCTTGGTGGAAAGACTTTACGAATTAAGCAAACAGTTTCTAAAATATACAAAGATGGAAGGGTTAAATTTCCGTGATCTTTAAACTTCTGCAATGTGTTGTTCTTCTGAGGCCAAACAGATATGTTATGGCTCTTTTTTGTAATTTGAAAATAACATCGAATTGGGCGGCTGTACCAGAACCCCAAAAAGGAAGACAATAACGAAGATGTGACTCGAACAAAGAAAAATATGCTATTTTGGAAAATGCTAAATTGAGTTCATTCGAAACAGATCTTATAGCGTAGGAAGCTGAAGATAGTTTCTTCCTTAACAAATCGATATGGAGGGACCATTTAAGGTTGCTGTCTAAAAAAATACCAAGAAATTTTTTAAAATCAACGGTACTGATCTGGCTGTTATTAAGAAGTAATGGTTGAAGTGCTCCTTTATAAGATAATGTTGCTCTTTTATCTACGTTAAACGAGAGTAAATTAGAGTCAGACCAGTTTTTTATTGTAAGTAGATCAGAAGTTATAGTAATAGCATGAAGAGTTGCAATATTTGAGTTGCTCCAAGTGATACTGGTATCATCAGCAAAAAGCAAGGTTTCCATGGATTTTTAAACTAGTGGTGTCATTAATATAATAAGGAAAAGTAGAGGACCCAATACTGAACGTTGAGGTACCCCACATACAATGTTTTTGAGACTAGATTCAGTATCATTTGCTCTAACCAGTTGTTTCGTATCATCCAAGTAAGATTGGAACCAATTTAAAGAAATACCTCGAATTCCGTAGAAATTTAGCTTTTTATTAAAATGTAATTTACACAATCAAAAGCTTTGGCGTAGTCACAAAAAACGATGGCAGTGCGAAGATTATTGTTCAGTGCTTGATATACCTCATGTAGTACTGAAAACATGGCATCAGCGGTGCATTTATTATTTAAAAAAAGTATTATTTGAAAACTAGTTTTAAAAAGATTAAGTTAATTTTATGAAGGGAAAGATATAATTTAGAATGATATTATTCAAAAAATTAGGGCAGTGCCTATCTCGGCCCAAGAAACAGGTAGCTCTTTTAAAAATGTCCCACCAAAGATTAAAACTGCCCGATATAAAATATACCCAGCTCGGCTCATGGGATATTAATTGTTACTCTCAAATCATTTTACATCTCAATGGAAAAAATACGTTTATAGAATAACTTTATTAAATAGATATATATTTATACATAGTCCAATAAAAATAAAAGCTAATATCAAAAATTATAATAATTTGATCATATTTTAACGCATATTTATGTTGCATCGCAGATTTAACATGCGTTATCCCATACCTGCCAGGAAATATTCAAGGACAAATTAAATAAAAGTTTAAATTTGACACCCTGTATTTCGGTTATTATCAACTTTGGTACTAAGGTAAGTTAGCTTAAATCGACCTATTTTAAGCTCAAGAAGCTAAGGTTAATCTATGGCCCATTCTTTACCAAACACCCTGTACATATATGAGCATATTTGTGAATATTTTTTTATTATTTTTCATAAATTTGATTTATTATTTATACATTGGATAATTTATAAATATTACATATTTAATGCATCAAACGCTTAAATTTCAATTATTAACGAGACATTTATCATTCATAACTTTTTTTATTTTCATAAATAATAAATATCGTGAATTATTTACCTCCGCACTTTTCACCTGCAATATCGTTCCCGACGGATACAAAACTTCATACTTTTCGAACTCCGTCCGTACTGGCAGTAATTCTTTATTTTTTGTCCAGCTGTAAATATATTTCGAACCATCCCGACTTTCTTCAGTAGTTACACACTTGATCGTGAAGTTTTCGCCCTGAAAGAAAAATATGATATACAGAGGGTGTCTGTAATTTGGAATAAGTTCAATATCTCAAATAATAATCGTTTTTTTTTTGAAAAATGCTCAGACCTGTCGATTAGTATTTCAAATTGTCCTTTTTGACATACAATATTAATGTGTACAGGGTGTCCCAATTTAGAGATATGACGTCATCGTTGATTTTCTTAAATGGAAACACTATCATTTTGATAGCTATTTTGATAGGGTGTGTACAGTTACACATAAGTGCAAAATTTCAAATTTTTATTCCCTACCATCTACAAGATAATAAAAAAAACCAAAGTTATGAAAAACAAGTAACCAAATAATAATTGAATTTAATTATTTCAATTAAGCAAATGCTCATAATGTTGCCCTCAATTATTGTCAAATAGTCAATGGGCAACATTATGAGCATTTGCTTAATTGAAATAATCAAATTCAATTATTATTTGATTACTTTTGTTTTTCATAACTTTGTTATTTTTTATTATCTTGTAAATGGTAGGAAATAAAAATTATAAATTTTGCAGTTATGTATAACTTTACACACCCTATCAAAATAGCTATACCCTATATTTAAGATAAGCAACGATGACGTCGTATGTCTAAATTGGGACAATATATATATATTTTTTTTTATTGTATGTCAAACATGACAATTTGAAACACAAATCGACGGTTCTGAGCATTTTTCAAAAAAAAAACAATTAGTTGGTATTTGAATTATTGAATTTATGCCAAATCACAGACATAACATTGTTATTTTTTATTATCTTGTAAATGGCAGAGAAAAAAAATCTGATATTTTGCAGTTATGTATAACTTTACACACCCTATCAAAATAGCTATCAAAATGACAGTGTTGTCATTTAAGAAAATCAACGATGACGTCATATCTCTAAATTGGGACACCCTGTATACATTATTATTGTATGTCAAAAAGGACAATTTGAAATACTAATCAAAGGGCCTGAGAAATTTTCAAAAAAAAATTAGTATTTGAGATATTGAATTTATTCCAAATTACAGACTCACTCTGTATAGTCATTTTACTAGAAAAGCAAGATTACGTAGGTTAAAATTTCTGACGTCAGCGCACTGCCAAGGCATTAAAATGTGACTTTTCATCATGGCCACGTTTATGTCATTACTTGTCAGATATATTTTTCTTTGTTTTTGTTTACAAATAATATCTATAATTATTTTTTCTACGAGCGTGCAGAAATATCTACTTTCGCGCAGGCATTTTAGTTTAGAAAGTTTCACTTTTCGGCACGCGTGTTACTTTTCCGCACGCGTGTTACTTTTCCGCACGCGGTTTTTACTTTTCCGCACGCGTGTTAATTTAGATATGTTAATATGCCCTTAAAGTAATTATAATACATGCAATAAACTAATATCTAGATATTATTTACTAATTTATTTCAAATATATCTTATTGTGTTCCTGTTTCAATGAAATTAACGCGACAATTCGATGAAATAAAATTATTTTGACATAATATTCGAAAGTAAAATCGGTAGACAATAACAGTCGTTTTGAATCATCGTCATGGAAACCAAGATCGTCGTCATGCTAACTAATTCTAGTCATGCAAACTATGTTGAAAGTTTGGTTTTGACAACCTTGTCAAAGAATTAATTTGTGTATGTATTTTCATATTAATTAAATTAATTGATTAAGATTTGGTAATTTTTTAAAGACTCTTAGAAAAAATATTGTTCCTAACTCTTGCAGAAAGTCTCTTTTCCGCACTCGACTGCTTGCCGAACTCCCGCTTCGCGTCGTTCGGCAAACTGCAGTCGCGTGCGGAAAAGAATGACTTTCTGCTCTTGTTAGGAAAATAACTATATTCTAATAAATGATGTCAATTGGTTTTCATTATTTGCCGAAATATATTAATTAACAACAATATTATGATAGTGTAGGTGTAATCATTAAAATAGATCATTTAATATTATTTTAAAACTAAGAACTGTAAACACTAAAATTCATAAAAAAAACTTTCTGATCTTTAAATCCAATAATAATCTTATTTCTAATAAACCTAATCTAAGAAATATAAATTATTTAACTTACTTCTTTGCAGTTAATGGCGAAAGGGAACACCGAACACCATTATTTAGTTCTTGTTCAAAATAATCTATTAAAGAAGCATTTTGATTTGGCATGATTCTCAATACAAACACAATTACAATAGGTACACAACAATAATTAAAATAGTTTTTAAAATAAGATATATTTAATATGTAGGTATTTACAAAAACAGTACAGTTTTTTAAAGCTATATTTCGCACCAAATTGTGTACGAAATGAAGTATTAAAAAATGTAACAACACAGAACTGTCATATCAGTAGCGTACGATTTTCTAATATATTTAAATAAAATTATTATTTTCTGAAGTATTTAGTTTAAAGGATTGTTTCATAATAGTTATTTTCCTAACAAGTGCAGAAAGTCATACCGAACGACGCGAAGCGGGAGTTCGGCAAGCAGTCGAGTGCGGAAAATAGACTTTCTGCAAGCGTTAGGAACAATTTTTTTTCTACGAGTCTTTAAAAATGACCAAATCTTAATCAATTAATTTAATTAATATGAAAATAGATACACAAATTAATTCTTTGACAAGGTTGTCAAAACCAAAATTTCAGCATAATTGGTTAGCATGACGACGATCTTGGTTTCCATGACGACGATTCAAAACCACTGTTATTGCCTACTGATTTGACCTTCGAATATAATGTCAAAATTATTTTATTTCATCAAATTCTCACGTTAATTTCAGTAACACGCGTGCGGAAAAGTAAAACTTTCTAAACTAAAACGCGTGCGCGAAAGTAGACATTTTTGCACGCTCGTAGAAAAAATTTATATTATTAATAATAAAAAATGTTTTTGGTTATTTAATTAATATTATTTTAAAATTCTCAATGTAATCGCGATTACGTTTTTCTTATTATAATAGAATGTTGACATTTACGTAAGATCGGTCAGTTCCGTGTGGGTGTCGTATAGCTGTGCTACTTACTTTCCGTGTCCGGAACACCAACAACTTTAAATTCTGTATTTCCAATGGTTGGCCACATAGATGGCCCTGTCATTTGCTATAATTAAGTCTTGTTCTGTGCAGGTCTCTCTCATCTCTGTGCATGATAGTAGATGCCGGCTGGTCTGAACCGCGCCACAGTCGCAGGTATCGTCCTCCTGGTATCCCCATTTTTTCAGGTTACTAGCACAACGTGAAACGCCGGTTCTTAGTCTGTTTAGCGCTTTCCAAGTCGGATACTGTAAATTGTGTCCAGCAGCCATTTCCTCCGAGGGAGGAAAATGTGTCGCGGTAGTTGACGCTTGCCATAGGTGTATTCGGGGCGTCTCTGGCGCTTCGAGGATGGATCTTGATGTTTTCAGGAAGCTTTTCCGAGATCTTAGTCTGCTTGGCTGAGTTTGGTGGTCATATAAGGGGTGTCTTCGGTCCGTCTCCTGCTTTTTCCGTTCTACCTCTGACGTGACCTTCCTCCTGATTGGTGGTGGAGCAATTCCAGCAATGGGGTATACCTCTTCGATACGTGTCGGTTTCAGGCAACCCGATATTATACGGACCGTTTCATTTAGAGCCACGTCGACGTTCTTTGCGTGAGCAGAGTTTGCCCATACTGGTGCTCCAAACTCCGCGGCCGAAAAACATAATGCCAAGGCAGAAGTGCGCAGAGTGTGTGGTTGTGCTCCCCATTTTGTATTAGTTAGCTTGCGGATGATATTATTTCTGTCACTTACTTTCTTCTTGACATCTTGACAGTGGTATCGGTAAGACAGAGTTCTATCCAGACGGACACCAAGGTATTTTGGCGTCTTGTTGTGTTCCAGCATCTGACCACGCCATTCCACCTCCAGCGACCTTCGGGCATGCTTGTTTCTCAGGTGGAAAGCACATACCTGGGTTTTTGTGGGATTGGGTTTCAGATGGTTTTTATCATAGTATAGAGCTAAGTCTCCCAGGGCATCTGTCAGTTTCACTTCGACTTCATTGAAGGTTCTTCCCTGAGCTGCCACCGCTGTATCATCAGCGTAAATAAATTGCCTTGTTTGTTGGTGTATGGGTTGGTCGTTGGTGTATATGTTGTATAGAATCGGCGCGAGGACACTTCCCTGTGGTAGCCCATTTTTTTGGTCCCTCCACCGACTGTTCTTGGACTGGAGCGTTACGTAGAAGCGTCTATTCTGGAGGAGACATTTCACTAACCTTGTTAGTCGGAAATCCTTTGTAGTTTCGTAGAGTTTTGCGAGTAGCCGTTGATGGTTAACTGTATCATAGGCGGCAGTTAGGTCTATGAACGCTACTCCTGTTATTTCCTTCCGTTCAAAACCATCTTCAATATGTTGGGTGAGATTAAGAATTTGACTGCAGCAGCACTTTCCGGGCCTGAATCCTGCTTGTTCTGGAATAATTTTAGTCTCCACATATTCTGTGATCCGGTTCAGTATCATTCTTTCAAAGGCCTTGAAAAGGTGGCACAAGAGAGATACAGGTCTAAAACTCTTTGTATCCGCCGGATCCTTCCCTGATTTTAAGAGGGCTACCACTCTAGCTTTTCTCCAGATTTTGGGGATTTGTAATGTACGGATGCAGCAATTCATCATTTTTACGAGCCACTCTACGGTTTTTAGTCCAAAGTTCTTTATTTGCTCTGTTCGTATGTCGTCCAGGCCAGCCGCTTTATTATCTTTCATTTGATGGATCGCGCCTCTCATCTCCTCTAGACAAAAAGAGGTACCTAGAACATCTCTTTCTTCGTCGATATTCCGTTGAGCTCTCACCTTGTTCTTTCTTGATGTCGTCTTACCGTTCATTAGAAGATGATGGGCTATCTGATCGGGTGTGACTTCTGTCATGTTGACTGCCGGAGCAGCGGGATCGTTGCCAAGATTCCGAATCAGCTTCCAGGCACGTCTGCTGTTTTGTTTCATGTCCAGACTCGTGACCAGCTTGCACCACTGTGGTATTATAGTATCACCCTGTACAAAAGATGTGTTATTCAAAGAAAAACATATATCATTCATCGTTCGCCCTTGACCAAGGCCGAGCGTGAGGTTGCGAGAGTTCATCATGTATATAAGTGAACGCCCGATGATACGGATCATCGTTATCATTATAATTATTTATAGTAGTTAGTAATTGAGCAATGTGACGGTAGGTCGTTACTGTGATATGTAAACCCATTGTTATGGTTAATCGTAGACGGAGTTAAAAGTAAATAATATAATGTATTTGAACTAAGAAGAGAGTTTTAATTAATTACGACCTAGAAGGCAGTAACATCACACTATTTAATACACCACCTTTCCGTTCTGTTGGCAGATATCGCATGTAACATTTCCTCCCCAGCCTGTATTGTCGCTTTCGAGAAAGGGTCTTCTTCATATAGCTGTTCGTATCTTTTAAGTAGGGGTTTAGATTCTTCATTGAGCCCCGCTATGTACTCAGTTCGACAACCTCTAGGGATAAATTTCCGTGATACTTGCTTTACGATTTCTACAAATTTATCGTATGAATCAGGGCAAGGTTCTAGCTGGGAAACTTCTTGATCCAATGTTTCAGAGAATTTTTCCCATTTTGATTTAGTAAAGTTGAACCTTCTCTTGAAAGGAACAATTTCGTATCTGATTGCCGCGTTGGAAAGACAAATTATTGGTCTGTGCTGTGTCTTTGGGAGGGCGCTTCCAACGATTTTTGTCACCTGGTCTCCAATTCTGTCGCTGACAAATATATTGTCTGGGTTGTAACCTCTGCGCCATCTTCCGCTGTTGAACGACGCAGGCTGCTTTGGATAGCTGTGCTAGAGATATGTCAATTTTAAAGTTGATGTTTATTTACGTTAATAATTAACATTACAATACAATTTATTTCGGCTTATTATTAATATATTTCAGCGAGAAATGAAAACCGATTGACATTAATTAGAATAAATAATAAATTACATATAGACATTATTTGTACAGTAAACAAAAACAAAGAAAATATCTCTGAAAAGTAATGACATAAAGGTGGCCATGATGAAAAGTAACATTCTATTGTCTTGATAGTGCTCTGACGTCAGAAAGGGTAGCCCCCGTTAAGATAGGCAAAATGCCCTCACTCCCAGAATTCAATTTTATTATTTTTTTTACGTTCTATGCAACTAAAAAATGAGATAACGCGGATTTTTAGCTCGCCACCCCCCTTACCCCTCCGCCCACAGCCAAAAACGTAGATTTTTAGATTTAATTTTTTTTAGTTGGGTTTCAATTGATTTAAAAATTTCAAAAAGTTCACACGTGTAGTCGAGGCTTTTACAAAACATGTATATTTTTTATGGACCCGTAGGTCGAGTGTACATAACATCAAATTTTTTTCCAACTATTTTAAAACCTATAACTTTTTTTTAGAGGGGGCTGCAGGTCCAGTTTTTTTTGCATTTTGTGTATTTTATCAAAAGCTATCTCTCTGATTTTTTCAGATTTTTCCGTCAGGTGTGCCATTTTGAAAAATCAGAAAAACTGTATTTTTAGGGGGTTTTTAAGGATTTTCTCCATTTTATAGACTGCAACATAGATTAACTCAAGGTTTTGTTAATAGATTATGTATAATTTGAAATAACTGGGTATTTTAGGATTATCAATTGGCAAAACACCTTTAAACCCCACAAAAACCATGTTTTTTTAAGTTATGTAAGGGTTTTTGCGGGCTTAATAATATTTTTTGAGATCGATACATCCTGAATATTTTTTTTTAATTTTTTTTACGTGATATGTGATTAAAAAATAAGACAAATCGCATTTTTAGCCCACCACCCCCTCCCCCTGCCCCCACAAAAACGTCAATTTTTCTATTTGTTTTGTTTAGTTAAGTTGCAATTAATTTAAAAATTTTATGAGGCTTCTACAAAACATATCTATTTTTTTATAGACCCGTAGGTCGAGTGTACAATAAATATAATCTCAAAATTCCTTTTTTATTTTTTTAAAACGTATTTTTGACTTCCAATCGATATTTTTTTAAAACGTACAATGAATTATTGTACATGGACATCTCTCTCGCAGACGGCCGCTTCAATACGTGCTTAGCGCTCTTTTTTAATTATTAGTAATAATAGTAATAAAATAACGACCAAAAATTCTTCAGGGTCTTGGAGGGGGGGGGGGGCTTTAAACTTTGATTTGGTCACTTTATGACTTTCATAATAATAATTTTTAATCGAGTTATTAAGCCTTGAAAATGGGCATTTTCGCGTTTTTCAAATTTTAAATTGCATGTAACTCGACAACAGTCAATTTTATAGAAATATCACAAGAGACCTTTTTTGCTCAGGTTGATCCAGAGAATCTAAAACAAATTTGTCCTAAGTGAAAAAATTGATTTTTTGAATTCGTTTAAAAAATTGTTTAAACAATTTTCCGACCGCGGTACTGCCTGGCACTTTGTGGATTTGTTATATGGACCTGTTTTTGAGTAAATTGGTGCAAAAAAATGAATCGGAAAAATTTACCTAATGGGGACAAGCATACAGCATGGACTATTTGCATTATGAGCCAAACGAAGATGGTTTTAAAAACACTAAACGATAGATACTGTTGTAGATGCGAGTTGCGCAAACGGCAATATAACCATAGGCTGTTGTTCGCATGTAGCTACCATAATATATTATTTATCGCATGGAAGATATTTTACAAAAATCATCAAGCCAGCAGAATATCTTACAAAACTCTTTGACAATACAGATGTTATACCTGTAATAGACGAAGACAGCGATGAAGACTTTAGAACTGTAGAAGTGTAATAACAACGAATATACTCTCCGAATACTCTACGAGTATTTACGGAGCTATATATTTGTTGGTAATACTTTCTTTATTCTTTTTATGGTGTTTTACGTGGCAATAAACGTGAAGCAAAATGACATTATAATAGGCAGAGCAGAGATATAGGTTATATTGGACCTCCAAATGATAAAAGCCTTAACCCTTATGGTATAATATTGCCTTTCCTGTAGGGACTGTCTGGCCCTATACGAAGATGTTCCTGCTAATATATATTTAAAAAAATTGAGGCTTTAACATATATATTTGGAAATATTCGACTGCCCAGAGCAAGACAAAAGTATTTCCCTGGTGTAAGCTGGGCGAATTATCCCGAGGGATATAACCCAATAAAGGAAGAAGAAGAAGAGATATAGGTTATGTAGATGGTACAAACATGTTTGAATAATTAGAATATGTATGACGTAAGGTAATAATAGGGTACCTACTAAATACAAAACTAATGAACAAAGAACAAAATATTTTGATTCACAAAACGACAAGTAATATGATATATTAAAATAATGTATTTTTCTTAAATTGATTATTCTGTTTTATTTTTGTTTTTTGTATCCTACCTAAAAGATATCACAATGACATCTTTACTTTATATAAAAATATTGCAAAAATTTGAAATTATTTTGTTAAATTGTAGTTTACTTGAGGACAAACTGAGCAACAGATATACTGATAAAAAAAAATGAAAACAAAAAAATGATGATTTATTGGGCAGGTTGAGAGGAAGGAGGGCTAAAATTGGGCTAAGGCTAATTTTTTAAACACATGAAACGTAAAAAAAATGAAAAAAAAATATTCAGGCTGTATTGATCTCAAAAAATATTAGGCCTGGATCCCGCGTACCAAAAAAAGTTGATTAATAGTAAGCTGAAAATATGTTAATAGTTTGACGGTGTCTAGTCGGACAAACTTTGATGTAGGTATGGAAACAGGGGAAGTTTTAATTGTGAAACGTAATTTTAATTGTGGAACGTGTCATCCTGGCAAGTTTATGATTGTGAAAACTAGCAGGCTGTTTTTAAGTTTATTCAATAGCGAATTATATAAAATATCCCTAAAAATTCAGTTATTTAAAGTTATACCTACATAACCTATAAAAAAACCTTGAGTTAATCTATTTTGAAGTATATAAAATGGAGAAAACCCCTAAAAACCACCGAATAAACCAGTTTTGCGGATTTTTGAAGATGGCTCACCTTACGGAAAAATCTGAAAAAAGTCAGAAATATAGTTTTTGATAAAATACACAAAACAAAAAAAATAGACATGCAGCCATCACCAAAAAAAATATACGTACCTATTAAAAAACAAAAAAAAAGAGGTTATAATATGTACACTCGACCTTCGGGTCCATAAAAATAGATGATCTGTAAAAGCCTCAGCTTGTGCGTGTGAATTTTTTGTAATTTATAATTTAATAATTATTAACTATTCTAAATGGGAAATAAGCCACAATTTAACTAAAAATGACCATTTAGAATAGTTAATTACAAAAATGCCACAAATAAATAGCTTCAGAATAACATTTATAATGTAATTGCAAACCAACTTAAAAAAATAAAATCGAAAGATTGACATTTTTGGCTGTGGGGGAGGGGGAATAGGGAAAGTCGGCTAAAATTGCGGTGAGTCCTAATTTTTTAAAATCATATAGAATTATAGAAAAAAATAAAAAAAATATTCAGGCTGTATCGACAAAAAAAAAATATAATTAGACCCGCAAAAATCCTTACAAAACTTCAAAAAAGCATGGCTTTTGGGTGTTTAAAAGTGTTTCGTCCAATTTTTGAATATCCTAATACACTCGGTTATTTTAAATTATATATAATCTATTAACAAAACCTTGAGTTGATCTATGTTGCAGTCTATAAAATGGAGAAAATCCCCAAAAACCCCCTAAAAAAACAGTTTTCTTGATTTTTCAAAATGGCGTATCTGACGAAAAAATCTGAAAAAAATCAGAGAGATAGCTTTTGATAAAATACAAAACATGCAAAAAAATTGGACCTGTAGCCCCCTCCAAAAAAAAGTTATAGGTTTTAAAAAAGTTAGAAAAAAAATTGAGGTTATGTACACTCGACCTACGGGTCCATAAAAAATGTACATGTTTTTTAAAAGCCTCAGCAACACGTGTGAATTTTTTGAAATTGTTAAATCAATTGCAACCCAACTAAAAAAATTAAATCTAAAAATCTACGTTTTTGGCTGTGGGGGGAGGGGTAAGGGGGTGGCAAGCTAAAAATCCGCGTTCTCTCATTTTTTAGTTGCATAGAACGTAAAAGAATAATAAAATTGAATTCTGGGAGCGAGAGCATTTTGCCTATCTTAACGGGGGGTACCCTTTTGATCTACGTAATCTTGCTTTTGTAGTAAAAGGACTATAATATATAGAATTGATGGTATCTTTTTATTTTCCTTTATAATAAAAATATGTTTTTTTGCAATTAAAATCGTTTCGTAGGCGAGGATTTAAAGCATTATAATTGCATAAGAACGACATTATCTCAAATAATTGGAACAAAAGTTACGACATTTTTTCTTCAAGATCCTCTCTGATATGCCGATCAGCTGTCAGGGACCCCCTACGAAACATTGTTAATTCTGTGTGATCTGCAGAGCAGATTCCTCCCCATATCATAATCGAGCTACCTACAAAATTTCTGGCTGCTCTTATGTTACACTGAGCACATCGCTGACCGGCGCGTCTGTTAACTGAAATACGTCTGTCGGATCCGTAAATTGCAAAAATGGACCCAACAGTAAAAAGAATATTAGCTCAGTCCTTAATATCCATACAGACATGTTCTCGTGCTAACCTTCTTTAACAGTGGAGCAGTAGCAGGCACTCTGGCTCTGATTCCAAAGTACCCCGCACAAACTTTATGGAAATTAGGTCCCAGTGGATTTAGTTCATACTTTGGGAAAATACTCTTTGAGTCGCATTGTGATGAAAAGTTCTTATGGGCACAACTCGATCGTATGGAGGATTCTCAAGATATAGAGGCACAAAATCAGAAAATTATAAGATTTACTGGGTATTCCAATTCCCTGAGTTACTGGTTATCTGGCAACATGTAGAAGTTTGGATCAAAGAAAAGTACTAAACGTAATTTAGTAGTCTAGAATTTTTTCCTGGCTATTCAATGGCGACCTTTACTTTGACCTTGACCTTCAACGGACGTCATCTTCTAGAGTTTAGATGGTTTTCGGCATTTAATTGATGCAAATGAATTACTGGAGGGTTTTGAGGTCACTAAACACGAATACGCCACCAGAACCGACTCTCGGAGCACCTGGTTTCCAAGGTCAATGAAAGAACTTCCTGGAGTTTTGAGGGTCTTCGGTACTACATTAATGCAAACGGATTAGTTATAGGTTTTTGGGGTTACTGAACACGAATACGTGATCAGCAGAGACACAGGAGCACCTGGTGCCTAAGACAGGTTATCGTCTGGAGTTTCAGAGGGATCAAATGGAGAAATCAAATGGATTAATCTTAGGATTTTGAGATTTCTGAACATGCATATACTATCAGATCCGACCCACGAATCACATTGTGCCTATAGCACGTCATCTTAAGGATTTTCGAGGGTTTTCGGCATTTAATTGATAAAGACGGATTACTCATGGCTTTTTAGGGTCGCTGAACGCTAACACGACATCAGGTCCGACCCACGGAGCACCTGATGCCTAAGGTTATTCATCTTCTCGAGTTTCGAGAGTTTTCGATATTAAATTGATACGAATGAATTAATCATGGCTTTTTGGAGTTGCTGAACACGAATACGCTGCCAGAACAGACACCGGAGCAACTATCGCCTAAGGCACGTCATCTTCTGGAGTTTTGAGAGCTTTTAGTACTAAATTGATGCAAACGGATTGGTACACACCGAGTACTCGGAGGTTTTTGAGTTGCTGTTCAAAGGAAGCGTACAAATTGGTGAAAATTTTTTTTTTTGCTATTCAATTGTTTTAATTATTTATAACTATAAACTCAATTTATATCTGACAATGTTTTTCCTTCATTTATTTTAAGATCCATTTACATATTCAGCAACCCAAAAAACACAAGAGTAATCCACTTGCATCAATTTAGTACCGAAAATTCTCGAAACCCCAGCCGGTGCCTGTTTTGATGGCGTATTTCTCTTCAGCAGCCCCAAAAGCCCATGAGTAACACCCATCTACATCAATTTAATGCCGAAACCTGTCGAAACTTTAGAACAAGACCTGCCTTAGGCACCAGGTGCTCCTTAGTCGGATCTGATGGCGTATTCATGTTCAACAACCCCAAAAACCTGTGAGTAATCAGTTTACATTAATTTAGTACCGAAAGCTCTCAAATCTCCAAAGCATGACGTGTCTTAGGCACCAGGTACTCCGATGTCTGTTCTGATGGGGTATTCGTGTTCATCAACTCCAAAAACCTATGGGTAATAGGGTGGGCCGAAAAAACTAAAATTATTTTTTTCAAGTCGTAATACCGCGGAAAAGTTGCGAATGTATGAGACTAAAAAGGGGTAAGAATTTAAAAAATATCGGTTTATATCTTCCGTTAGCGCATGAGCCATAAACTTTGCCAAAATTGGTATTACATAGTAGAAGGCACTTTGAACTGTGATTTCTGTGTAAAGTCCGGCATCGCAGACCTTGATAACAATGTTGTTCTTATGAAGCCGTCGCGATTCTCAGCTCCGCAAACTTGTCCAGCTGCTTCTGCTACGAGTTTTACACATCGTTCTACTGCCTGTGTATGAACAGGAAATGACTTTAATATTACATCCCAGTTAGGGGCTGAATCACTCTGAATAATTAATGTTATTTCATCATCATTTATATCTTTTAATAATGGAGGAGAAGATAAGTCACAGTCTAAGTAATGAATTATTTCTGAATAGTCTCGACATGCAAAATTTAGTTTTGGCAGTTTGAATATTCTAATGTTAGATCTTGTTTTATCTAGCTCTCTAGCTATCAGAATTCTGCGAAGTCCAAGCTCTCTTATATGTTTTCTGTTATCTTGTGTCATGGCCAACAATGTTCTGCATAGGCGAAAAAAGCATTACGCTCAATAACAGGGTCAACAATCCTGTTGACGAAATATCATTAACAACAACCCGAAATAAAATTAATTATTCAGAGTGATTCAGCCCCTAACTGGGATGTAATATTAAAGTAATTTCCTGTTCATACACAGGCAGTAGAACGATGTGTAAAACTCGTAACAGAAGCTGCTGGAAAAGTTTTCGGAGCTGAGAATCGCGAGGGCTTGATAAGAACAACATTATTATCAAGGTCTGCAATGCCGGACTTTACACAGAAATCACAGTTCAAAGTGCTTTCTACCACGGACACCCATATAAAAATTTTCAGGTTGGGGCAGAAGTGAAGATGTTGCACTTTATATTTTGTACACTTTGGATATACCATATATTATAATTTAAAGCACTCGAAAAGCCAGGGGGGACGTGGCCCCCCTTGCTCATGGGTATGGGCGCCCATGCCTTCTACTATGTAATAGCAAAAAGGTGTTAAAATAATACAAGATGGACTGGACAATGGACTGGTGGACATTGGACCATATTGTCGAATTGAAAACTTGCATCTCATAAAAAAATTTGGTTTTTTCTATATTCACAAACAATATTTTTAAATAATAGCCTACTAAACTTCTGAAAATGATGTGTCTAAAGTGTGTTTATTTTAAGTGTTCTCAATACAAGTTCAACAAAATGTATATGTGAGTATTATTTTCATTCAACTAAACTCTTAATTACGAAAAATTAAACGTGTATGAAATATGCAATTTTGTCACATTTTGGCTATTTTTATGCCTTATGCGCGAACGGAAAATGTTAAGAGATTTTAATAACACGGTTAAATTTAGTTAATATGGTCATTAAGAATGAGAAAATGGGCTATTACAAACGTGTTCACGCTAAATTTACTCTGTTAAAAATTATCGCAAAAAATCAGTTTTTTACCAATTTCGGAAAAGTTTATGGCTCATGCGCGAACGGAAAATACAAACCGATTTTTTTTTAAATTCTTAGCCCTTTTTAGTCTCATACATTCGCAACTTTTCCGCGGTATTACGAATTGAAAAACATAATTTTATTTTTTTCGGCCCAACCTAGGGTAATCCGTTTGCATCAATGTAGTACCGAAGACCCTCGAAACTCCAAACTCATTGACCTTGGAAACCAGGTACTCCGGAGGTCAATTTTGATGGCATTTTCGTGTTTAGAGATCCCAAAAACCCATGAGTAATCTGTCTATATCAATTTAATGCCGAAAACCCTCGAAACTCTAGACTAGAAGATGACGTCCGTTAAACGTCAAGGTCAAAGTAAAGGTCGCCATTGGATGACCAAGAAAAATTTTAGACTACTAGTACTTTTATTTAATCCAAACTTCTACATGTTGATAGACAATCAGTAACTCAGGGAATTGGAATACCCGATAAATCTTATAATTTTCCGAGTTTGTGCCTCTATATCTTGAAAATCTTCCATACGATCGGGATGTTTCCATGAGAACTTTTTATCAGGATGCTTCAAAGAGTATTCTCCCAAAGTATGAACTAAATCCACTGGGACCTAATTTCCATAAGGTTTGTGCGGGGTACTTTCCTAAATTTGTTTATAGTCGAATTGACACTTATTGGAATATTTTTCTTCTTCAAGTGCCATCTTCGTTCCGAAGGTTGGCGATCATCAGGACTATACGTATTTTCGAAACTGCTGATCGAAACAATTCGTTGTTGCTACAGCTATACCATTCCCGTAGATTTTTTAGCCAGGAGTTTCGTCTTCTTCCTATGGACCTTTTTACTGCTATCTTACCTGCATAATTATTCGAAGCAGTTCATATCTTTCTCCTCTTGTAATGTGTCCCAAGTATTGCAGTTTTCGTTTTTTGATCGTAAATATGACTTCCTTTTCTTTATTAATTCTTCTCAAGACCTCGACGTTTGTGACTCTCTCCGTCCATGATATTCTCAAGATTCTGCGATACATCCACAGTTCAAATGCCTCTAATTTTTTGGTATCAATCTTTTTCAGCATCTATGACTCCATTCCGTAGAACAGCACAGAAAGTACGTAACATCTCATCAGGCGAAGTTTCATTTCAAGGCTCAAATCTCTTCCACAGAACACTCTCTTCATTTTAGTGAATATGGGTCTGGCTTTTTCTATTCTTATTTTGATTTCTGCTGAGCTATCTTTGTCTTCATTTATTAATGTGCCTAAATATTTGTATTTGCTAACTCGATCGATAATTTCATTGTGTAAATATAAATTTTGGACATTTCGTGTTGATTTCGATATTACCATAAATTTAGTTTCCTTTATGTTCAAAGATAGTCCATATTCTTCGCTGCAGTCTGCTATCTTATTCACCAATGCCTGTAGCTCTTCAAGTATTTCTGTGATCAGAACGGTGTCGTCGGCAAATCTCAGATTGTTTAATCTTCCATTTAAACACCATTTATTTTAATACCTATGGATTTCTCAGAGAGTGATCTATTCATTACGTCTTCGGAATAGAGATTAAACAGGGTTGGTGACAGTATACACCCTTTCTCACACCTCGCTTTATTTCAATTTCTTCAGTGGTATTATTCTCTACTCTCACTACTGCTTTCTGATTGTAGTATATATTTGCTATTAGTCGGATGTCTCGTTTATCTAAATTCTTTTCTGCCAGGAGTCTGATTAGATGATCATACCGCACTTTATCAAAGGCCTTGTTATAATCTATGAAACACATGAATACGTCTTGATTTATGTCAAGATATCTTTGAGACATAATGTTCAGTGAGACATAACGTTCAGTACAACCGTGAACATTAGAGACTCTGAAAAGATCATTTCGCAGGTGTCTAGCTGTAACATGACATGTAAGCATAGTCTGCAGACGTTAGATGACGGTCATTTGCTTAGTTCATGCACCTGAGACGTCCTGGAACTGGTTTCTTTTGAAACCTCGAGTTTCTCTATACCTACCTTCTTAAAATTCTTAAAACGCTGGATTGGTGGATTATGACAGTTTTATAGTATTTATGATATAAGTGTTAAAAGTACACGTTTAAGGCACGCATGTGCAATTCACAGGAGTGCGTTAAAAATGTACTTTTTAACACGCAAATCATACAATATTTTTTCTACAAACGTAATTACAGGACAATATCAACAAAAACTTTTATTTGAACTTGACTGACATTCCATTTTATATTTTTTTGACATTACATCAAAATTGCCTATACGGTCAATACGAACTGCAGTGCTATAAAATTTTTAAAGCACTAGTGCCTTAAAGTAGCATTTTTAACGCTCGTATGGAGTGCTAAAAATTTCATTTTTAACACGGTTGTAGAAAAAATATTTTTAACATTACTTCCCTATGAATGTCTTTGGATCCAAACAACTGCGAGAGAGAGAACTATGGCTCTGTCAGCAAGCATTATTCTTTTATTATCCTGTTTTATGAGCCACACTGCTTAATATAAAATCACAATATTTGATGGCGAAAAATTATTTGGTGAACTATCCTGCATACTGTCCTTACTTGCTAACGTATGATTTCACTGCGTTCCCGAAAATTAAAAACAAACTACGCAGTAAACATTTTAGGACAGAAGATGAGGCGGCCGAAGCATAAAAGGACCTCAATTATCTATTTCAAACTGTCATAAATGCTTCGATGACGGGTTTGTTCGAATGAAAACATGTATTGATCTTAAAAGCGAATACACAAAGCTGATTTTTCTCAAACCTATGTTTCCTTTTTGCTGATATACATGTGACAACATCCTTTTAGCTTCTAAAACTGTTACACCATTTAAATTCTTTGACATAAATCTTAAAAAAAATCGAACATTAAAGACTTACCTTCTTCACTGTCAAGTTCACTGGCTCTATCTTAATGGAGGGTTTCTTTTCTATTAATACTTCTTTGGACAGACATTCTTTCATATTGAAATCCTCCACTTGACAAGTAAATATGCCCTCGTCGTAGGGATGTGCCCTTTCGACGCCCAGAAGACCCGTATACTGATCGGCTACATGCGGATCCTTAATAAGTTTCACCCATTTCCTGCTGGAAAATAAAAGAAAATAATTTGTTGAGAGGAAAAAGCTGAAAGCGTTGGAAATATGAGAATTCGTGCGGTAATGAATTACCCGGATTTTTTTGTAAATCCTTTGTGAGCGCTTTTTATTTTCGTTCCGAGTGAGAATATACAAAATTTTTGCTTACAATTCTGTGCTGCCGGCAAATTAGAAATATTTTTATCAAAGTATTTTTGAAGCTTTCTGCTAGAATATATTTTTTCTACACATAACACATAATTATACAGAAAAAAATTTAAGTAGAATCCTTTATAGGTCTGGATCCCACGTATGAAAAAAAGTTGAATAATAGCAAGCTGAAAATTTGTTAATAGCTTAAGGGTGTCTAGTCGGACAAACTTTGATATATGTATGGGAACACTGGAACAGGGGAAGTTTTAATTGTGGAACACGTTAAGAATTTGGAACGGTCAGACCACGAAAACGGCACATGTATTTTGTCCAATAGAACAGACTTAAACTCTCCGAACAGAGATTAAACTCTCATGCAAAAATCAGAATGCTATTTATCACCAAATGGGCGTTTTAATGAGTGGAACATGTAGAATATGTCAAGTAACAGGAAATATGACAGGTGATAAATAGAAGTCTGATTTTTGCATGAGAGTTTAATCTCTGTTCGGAGAGTTTAAGTCTGTCCTGTCGGACAAAATAAATGTGCCGTTTTCGTGGTCTGACCGTTCCAAATTTTTAACCTGTTCCACAATTAAAACTGGCCCTGTTACAGTGTTCCCATATATCAAAGTTTATCCGACTAGACACCCTTAAGCTATTAACAAGTTTTCAGCTTGCTATTAATCAACTTTTTTTTCATACGCGGGATCCAGACCTATTACAAAAGGGATATTTATTCAAATTCCCTCAAAAGGGCTACATCACACAAGCAGAACTGGTTTTCGATCTGATTACAGATCATCATAAGTGCTGAACTTAAAATAAGTATAACCTAATAGAATAAAGCAAAATTTAAAATGTTAATGGTACATTCCATGTCAAATCACTCAGGCAAAAAAGTTTGGATCTCCGATTTGTCTGAAAATTGGTATATAGCTTCTGCGGGACGTAAAAATAAGATATTTCAGGTCAAAAGATCTTCTTCTTCTTTTTTTCTCAAAATGTTATTTTATGCGATTTTACAGTGATTTGGTGTTTATTTAAACAAATTTTCATTTTCTGTCGTAAAGTATCAATGAAAAACATAATATTTTGATAGAAAGGACTCAAAAATGTCATTATATGGCATTATAACAAGTTATTTTGAATCAAAACAAGTTTTTGATCAAATTTTATAGTGTAAAAAACGTAAAAATACCGTTTTTTACATTTTCCTCCATTCCCAAAATACATCATCATCGATTTGGCTGAAAATTTGCCCACAGATAGCCAAAAGATAAGACTTTAAGTGGTTAGAAGGATTTGAATTATATTACAATACCAAAAAAGTTACATGCAGTAATATCAGACTTAAAAGTATATATTAGTCCAGTCGGGATAGCATTTGACCTTGAATGCCGAGCGGCCCAAAATTTTATTTTTCTGATCTTTAGGGGAGTCAATAGTAGCCTAAATTTAAAATCACGAATGAATTCCTCCGTTACGTTAGCCGCCATCTTGATTTTAAAGGAGAATCTGTTTTGCTCAATATCTCCGCCATTTTTAACTTTTCGACAAAAATGGTAGGAACTGAAATTGTTTCAAATAAATCGTATTTACAATTATTACACTTTCTTTTTAACAATTTTTGTCGTGAGGTCGATATTTTCGAGTTAATTGTACTTACAGTAGACGCCTATATTTTTGACTATAATATTGCATGTAACTTTTTTGGTATTGTAATATAATTCAAATCCTTCTCACCACTTAAAGTCCTATGTTTTGTCTATCTGTGGACAAATTTTCAGCCAAATTGATTATGATGTATTTTGGGAATGGAGAAAAATGTAAAAAACGGTATTTTAACGTTTTCTACACTATAAAATTTGATCCAAAGCTTGTTTTGAATCAAAGTAACTAGTTATAATGCCAGATAATGACATTTTTGAGTCTCTTCTATTAAAATGTTATGTTTTCCTTTGATAATTTAAGATAGAAAATGCAAATTTGTATAAATAAACACTAAATCGCTGTAAAACCGCATAAAATAACATTTTGAGAAAAAAAGAAGAAGAAGATTTTTTGACCTTAAATATCTTATTTTTACGTCCCGCAGAAGCTATATACCAATTTTCAGGCAAATCGGAAATCCAAATTTTTTTTTGCTCCAAAATTGAATGATTTGAAATGGAATGACCCTAATACTAAGGTTCAAATAAATAGATATAGGTTATACTCACAAAATGCTGACATGCTAAGCCATAAAAATTGAAAATATTTGAGTGATAATATAACCCTTTAAAATTAAATAATCATGGAAACATTGACTTAGGTAATCTCAGACTGTAATGAGATCAAAAACTAGTTCTGCTTTTGCGAATTTTAATAAATATACCTTTTATAAACGAAAAAACCATAAAATCCTTTATAAAAGGTATATTTATTAAAATCCCTGTACAGGGCTACATAACAACATAACTAGTTTTCAATCGGTTGACCGATCATCATCAGTGTTTGCTTAAATCTAACATGCTAACCACCAAAGTAAAAAATATTTGGGTAAAAACCCTTTACAATTAATCCGTCATAGAAACATAGAAAAAAGATGTGAATTTAAACATCCATGTTTAACTCTTAAACGCCCAAGGGTGGGTAAAAAATGTCCACCTAATGCGTATTCCCTTGTAACATATTTATTACGTGTTTAAAAATTTTTTAAAAATGATTTATTGTTAAAAATACAGCCCTTTATCGAATGTTAATTTGGTTCTACCGATATTTTTGAAAATAAAAGTAGCATCTTGAGTTAAATATGGATGGGCATAAAAAGTACACCCTCGGTAAAACTTGTTACTAAAGGTTTCTACATAATTTCTCGTTGGTAGGAAGATAATCCATATAATTATCGACGTAGAATTACATAATCTACATAATTATATGCCAATGAGTAGGTTGAAATGAAGAATGTGGAGCAAATCGACAAATCTGAATTACTGGCTTTTACTGGTATGTTAATTTTGATGTACATTGTAATTTTGTTGTAAGGTTTGTAAATTATTTATATTAATATTTTAGAAGATGCTGCGTTTATTAAGCATAATATTCTTAAATTTAATCCATTTACAACAAGTCTCAATAAATATATTAGCTATTTTCGAAGTGGACATTTTTTACCCACCCTTGGGCGTACATGGAATCTAAAAAAGGTTGGGCGTCTAAGGGTTAAATCCAAATTTAGGCAATAAATAGACCCAATAATAATTTTGGCAGTGTAGTATGAGCTTCCAGGTTGGTCATATTTATATTAACATCTAATAAATTTAGAGTAAACAATTAGAAATTAATTGAATAGAGCCATGACTACTAAATACAATCAGATTAGGCTTTAATGGACGTACTATAAAATCCAATTCTCGTAACCAATATTATCTAATGACAGCAATTTCCCTGTGTCGGATACAACAATTTGCAGCCAACCGCTAGATTAACTAAACTTTAAACTGCCCATTAGCTATTCGAGAGCCAGTGATTAGTGTCCAAAATGACCGATACACCAACTATAACTTTTAAAGATAGTTAGAGACAGTTTAATACAATGCTTTCTGAGAATATCAGATACTAATATAATTCTGAAGATGGTTGTCCAACTCTGAATCAAATAAAACAAGAACTGCCTTTTCTTTTTCATCTTTACTCAGATTTGAGTACTTGAAACTGTCTTTTCGTCCTTTTTCTAGACAAAAAAAAATGTAAATACGTGACCGTGTCCTTTATTTACTTTCTTCTATATACGTCGTCTCTGGGCCTATATATCGTAAAAGCCAGAGATACGGGATGCAGCCAGAAAGCAGTTTCTTAGCGAAAAGTCTTGGATTTGAAATATTGTTTATTATTTTTATTTCAATTATTTAAATTGTTTAAATGTAGTAAACTTTGTATCTAGGGCTTTTCGTCGTCTTCCTCGTTTAACGAGAGATGTCGCTGTTTTGCGTCTCAAAGGTGGAATCATTGCATCGCGGTGTTTTCCCTTAAATAGGTAGGCTGTTGATATTTGGTTTAGAGTTGTGACTGCATAGCTCTACTGAGGACGCATAAGATGCAAAAATAGCTATCTGGAGATGGTGGTCCAATTCTGAATCAAATAAAAACAAAAACTGCTTTTTCTTTTTACTAATATAATTGTTAGAAATTAAATAAACATTTGTCAAATTCAGTTTGGTGTACAATGTGATGACTGTTTCTTTAGTTATAGATTAGGGCATTCTTAGACCATAAAAACTGATAGACACGCCTTGTACCGAACCGTTGAAGCAAACACCTTCCGCGAAAGTGACGTCAAAATACGGCAAGAGCTCGTTTGGATTCTTAGCAAAGCACTAATAAAATTACCCAATTTTAGATTAATTTTAATATAACTTTAATATTTTGTAAAAAATATGGAAGATAAATAATTTAGCAAAGTAATTAATAAATATTTTGGACTTGAAGTAATTTTGTAAAAATAAATGTTTTATTTAAAAGTAGATACATATTATATCGTTGGTATATCTCTTCTTGTTTGATAATCAAAAATAAATTTGAAGGAGAGTAATTTTCTTTTGGGTGGAAGTTTCAGGTTAGGTGAAAAAATATGTAGGAAATCTATTAATTTATTGACCGCAAAACAAAATAGCTTTTGTTAACTTACTTCTAACTCTTATTACATTATTTAGTTTTTCACCTTCGTGGTACAATCTGATGTTACAATAATCGAAACAAATTATCTTTATTAGATTAAACAAATGGTTTGTTTCAAAATCATGATCAAACATAATGTTCTTTGTATGTACATATCTTCTCAATAATTTAGAATCGTTAAATTTTTTTGAATTGTACATAAATCTAATTTCGGTTTCAGCAATTTTGCAAATATGAATGACGTCTTTAGAAGGTTGAATTAAATGTTTTTTTAATATGCTATAATTTTTGTCTCTTATGAATGGAGATTGTAAATTATCACATTCAATTTCAGAAAAACATAATGTGTCACAATTGAATGTTTTCTTAACTTTCTTAACTAGAAACCCAGCGATATAGTCAACAACATCACAAACATAAGATGACAATGTTTTTCAAAAACTTAAATTATTTACAGTATAATTATGGTTACCAGTTATTGTTTCCCTATTGTTTTCATCACTTATATTGTCAGTGAGTTGATGATCATCTGTTTTCATTTTCACAGTATTTGTTGTGCTCAATTGCTAAAATTATGGAAGGTTTCTGTTCTATACAATTAACCTGGGTAGATCCTGTAACACAAGCATTGAATTGTTTTGCCGTTGGGTTGTTGTTGTAACCTCCATGAGTCCTAATAGTACTAAAGAAAACTTCTAAGTGATCTTGAGAAAGTTTATAGACAGAAAGAACTTCAGACCTCCACCCATATCCTCCAAATAATTTTTCCAAATTCCCATTAGTGACTTTAAACTAATGATCATACCAATAAAACCCGTTTTTTCTTTGGCTTTGATATTATAGTGTTTTATTGTGCTGCTGTAAACTGGATTTTAGGTGTTTTGCCAATAAATTTCGGCTATTTAAAATATCAAAAATATCATTAATTTTTTCAATGAAATTTTGAGTAACTTCGCTATGTACAAATTCTTTTGAGCTTTTATTTCTCAAATAATTTATTGCCTTAGCAACTTTTTGGCTGAACGTTTGGGCAGCTAATTTCACCTTCATTTTTTCCTTATACCAATTTAAATGCCTTCCGGTTATCCTAGTTGCAAGATGAAGGCCTTCCTTTTCTTGAATGTCTACTAATTTTTCCAAATATTTCCATTTAATCGCTTTATTATTCCCGTCAAAAAAAAATATACGTTTATTCAAATCAATAGTTATTACCATAATTTACAATTTCAATTTACTTACAATGAAATAAACGTAAAAAAGTCTTAAAAGCATGAATATATGCTTGTTGACCGAAATAACCTAAACTATTGTGAATAAGTTTTATTTACCATTAGTGGTCCACATATGTGTAGGGTCAAAATATTACATATTTTGATTTGTTACTGGATGTAGAAAATAAACTTTATTTTAATTCATAACGCCTATAAATACTTCTAATCTCTAACGTTTTCTGCCGTAAACTAACGTCACACACAGCTCTGTAAATCGTTTTATGTTGGCTTCACTCTTCGAGACGAGAGAATAGCATTACGGCGTGTCTATCAGTTTTTATGGTTTAAGAGGGCATTCAGAACACGTAAATAAATCGAGAATTTTAATATTTTTGCATTGTGCTCGGGATTACGCCAGGAAAAGTCTACAATAGAAGAATGGGTTGAAATGCATAATTGCAAAAGTGCATAACATGTCAAAATCCATTATTAGGACTAGATTTTGTTACTTGGAGGTTTTTTGGGTGGTTGAACATTAAGACGCCAGAATCAGGATCAGAACCGACCCCCCAGAGCACATGGTATTACTGCTAAGGATCCAGGATTACTGCTAAGTCACGTCATCTGGAGTTTCGAGTGTTTTCGACATGACTATGGTGTTTACGCATTGATGAAAACACATGATTAAGGGGTTTTTAGGGTCGCTGCACATGAATACGCCATCAGGATGGACCCTCGTAGCTTATGGTGCCACGGCTACTGATAAGGCACGGCGTCTTCTACAGTTTCGAGAATTTTCGGCACTAAATTGACTCAAACAGATTACTCTGAGGTTTTTGGAGCCGTTGAACACCAATACACTATTAAAACCGACCCCCTAAGCACTAGATGCTCCGAGGGTCGGTTCTGATGTCATATTTTTGTTCTGACTCGAAAACCCCAAGTGATCTGTTTGCATCAATTTAGTACCAAGAACCTCGAAACACTATGGTGTTTCGAGGGTTCGAGATGACGTATCTCAGCAGTGCCTCTGGGTACCATGTACTCCTGAGGTCGGTTCTGATGACATATTCGTGTTCAGTGTCGCCAAAATCCCCGATGTTTGCATCAATTTAGTGCCGAAAACTTTCCAAACTTCAGACGACATGCCTTAGCTGTAATACCAGGCACCAGGTGCTTCGGAAGTCGGTCCAGATGGCTTATTTATGTTCAGTGACTCGAGAAACCCAAAAGTTAAAAAATATGGTAGAGCGGCGGTATGCCACTAGAATAATATGAACCTGCACTGGAATGAACCATTTCAGTGATCAATCCAGTACAGTTGAGAATGATACCTGGTTCACATTACTTCAGTCCAGTAATCCAGCGACTTATCGAGTAAATTGCTGGACTGGATCATATCTTCCACATTATTACAGTCATTCAAAAGCTGTAATATCGGTGACACTATAGTAACAATGCTTTAAGGACATAACCAAACACTGGATTTGTTGTTCACATTATTCTAGTGACGCTGGAATAGGAGAGATGAAATGAAAAATAGACCGTCGTTCCAGTCAACTAGATTGACCAATGCAGTGGTACAATCCAGTGCATGCTTACATTATTTTAGTGGCTTTCCAGCTTCCGACTGGAATAATATGAACCTAACAAATATATGTACATAACCTAATGTGGACATAATGGTCTATTTTTCATTCCAGCTCGCCTATTCCAGCGCCACTGGAATAGTGTGAACGGCCAATCTAGTGATTCCTTATGGCATTAATACCCGGTGCACATTATTCCAGTCCAGTAATCCAGCGAGTAATCCATTCCAGTGCTGAACGAGATGATATCGTCCATATTATTCCAGTAATTTAAAAGCTGTAAAAACGATTCCACTTATTCAAAACATAGGTAATAAGCATAAAATCAGGCACTGTATTGACAGTTATCTCTATTCCAGTTTCTCTGGAATGCGCGGGCTGGAATGAAAAATAGACCGACATAGTGCAGTCATTGAAGCTTTTTAGCTCAGAAATTCTTTACTTTGAACCGATTTAGATGAAATTTTGGAATTAGGCTTATCCTACCCTTAACTTCAAAAGTTATATGACCCGAACTCCGTCTTCACCCTGGGGGTGGTTGCAACCCCTTTTCGGTGATGGAAATTTTTCTTTTCAAAATAACCTCAGGTATCGATAAAAGACCTAATTTTAAGCAAAAAATTTTGTATAAAGTTTTTTTAAAAACCCAAAACTTTTCAAGTTATTGGCAATTGAAAATTCGGAATTTTCTCACGATTTTCAACAGTTTTTTGCAAATATCTCCAATAATATGCAATCTAACGATAATACTATAATGAACAAAATTGTAGCAGGTAAAAACTGAACAAATTGGTTTTAAAGAGTGTTCTAAGTGCAATATTAAGCGAGATATTGAGGATCAAAGCCGTTTTGTATTTTGTATGAAATTTAATCGATGTATTCAATGCCATCTAGCGCAGAGCGAATAAATTTTATGCATGCTAATGGGAAAGGATTTTATAGTGCTTAAAATAAGATTTAAAATAAGCACTGTTAAAAGTCTTTTGTACGTAAAATGAGTGAGCTGTAATGAAAAAAAGAGGAACATCTAATGGTTTTTTTTAAATCAATGGATTTCATAAGTGCCATTTCCACCAAAATTAAAATTAATCGTATTCCGTCTAGAATTAACCTTAATATAAAGAGTTTGATGGATTCTAGCAGTTTCGCTGCCTTGAAAAACATATTTTTTGAAAAAATCACGATTTAAAAAAAAAATTCGAATTTTTTAAAAAACCAACTTTTTTTATAACAAAAAAAAAACCTATTTTTTTATTATTACACTTTTTTACGTATCTTTCATTATTTTTGAGATGTTATAAAAAAGGTGGTTTTTTTTTAAATTCGAATTTTTTTTTTAAAATCGCGATTTTTTCACGGCGTTATGCATAACTCGACCAAGCGCCAAAACATAGTTTTGAGATAAATGGCTTCAAAGTTTATCGTTTCTTAAAAATGCATTTATTAACATATTTGCACAAAATTTTAACAGAAGAATGACCACCTCTAACTCTTTTTGGTTGCAAAGTTTCAATATAATCGCACCTACGATATTCTAGAAAAAAAAATAAAATGTCGCTTGGTCTACCTATGCTTTAAATATATTTTAGGAAGTTTAGCTGTTATACATTACTAGACCAACTACCATTTATGTCGTTTGGTCTATTAATGCAAAACAAAATATTGCGATATGCCTCTTGTAATCACTAAATAAATAAACTAGTATTTTTTTAATTGTTATGTTAAACGTGTATTGCTAAATTATAATCAATTCAATTATCATTAAATATATTTTTTGCATTTTATTGCTCTAAATTTATTTTACCATTCAATAGCGTTAATTCCAATGCAGTTAAAATTATCTCAATAAAAAATTGGAATATACAATGCGGTAAAATCTTTTTTTACATCTATACCTTTTTTTATTGCCAAGACTGTGTTGTCATGTAAAATGATATTTATTTATCTATTAACTTGCAGTAGGGACCATTGACAATTCATAAATTTAGTTTTGTTGAATTGTTAAAAATCTGTTGTTATTCGAAGCGTTAGTGTACTAAACAGCGGTACATAGAGCTACCTTTCTTTATTAGTCTAGTAAAATAAAATTACACTACATGTAAATCAAAATGTAAATTCGTACAGATTGAAAGAAATTTTATATCAAAGTTTAGGTGGGTACAAAAGATATTTTCAAAAAAGTATCCAAATCATACAAGGGGATCATTGTTTAAATAATTAAAAAGTGGTCATTTTTCAAAAAAAAAATACTTTTTTAACTGCTGAAGTTATTCAATTACTAATGAAGGTCAATAGGATTGTTTTCTGCAAAATTAAAGGGTAAATATTTCACATAAGACTTACTAAATTAAATTTCACCCCCTATTTATTTAAATAATTATACGTAAAACTTTAAAAACCCATTTGAAAAAATTATTTTTAACGTTTTAAATAAGCACTATAAAATATCCTATTTTACAGGAGAAGTTGAGCTATGTTATCAGTTTTATTAAAAAAAAAATTGGTCCAAAAATATCTAATATTTTTTAAGATATTGAATTTGTTTTTAAATGTTACTTTATTTTTAATTGCAAAAACGCGGTTGTTGCCAAAGAAATATTCACCTGTATTAAATCTTATTTTTTTTATTTTTATGTATATTTTCGATAAATGTATTGACAAATTCAAATTTCAATTAAACTTCCGCCTAAAATGGCATTTGAAAATTATTCAAATTTGTTTATAACTTGTTTTTTTTTTAATAACGTCGCGAGGATTAAATATTTTGAAATGCCGTTTCGACAGTTGGGTTCCTGGGAATTTTTCACTAATTAACAAATTTTTTTGTTTTTTTTTCTCTTCTTTTTTTTCTTGGAGTTATATTACTACGGGCCCTTTTAGAGTTAAGTTTCATTAATAATCTCGAATCTCTAAGTTGTAGATTCTAGACCTAAAAATATTAAGATTGGTCTAAAATCACTTTAATAAAATGTAGCTATTTACTGAGTTAGACGGTGTTTTATTTAAAAATTTAAAAATTATTTTTACCAAGTACTTTCAAACTATTTGACGTATCCTTATCATACTTGGAAGAAAGTGTGGATACTATACAGTCTATTAATTGTGATAAATAAAAGTTTCTAGCTACTACCAGAAGTGTACGACATGGGTCAGTTAATGGTTGACCTTTCCCAAATTCTACGCCACTGAGGGAATTACTATTTTAGCGAAATTTTTCGAGTCTCCAATACTTTCTATGTAAATAATATGCTTCTTACTGGTAACGATTAAGTCATTAGTTCTCGAAATATTGGACGTTAAAACTGAAACGGCATAGTTATTTTGATTCATTCATTCATTCATTTTAAACTTCCAATATCTCGCAAACTGATGACTTTATCGATACCAATAAAGTTATTTACATACAAGGTATTGAAGAATCGAAAAATTTCGCTAAAATAGTAATTCACTCAGTGGCGTAGAATTTGGGAAGGGTCAATCATTCACTATCCCCTGTCGTATGCCTCTGGCACTAGCTAGAAACGTTTGTTAATCACAATTTAGTAGGGCGTATAATAGCCACACTTTCTGCCAAGTATGATGAGGATACGTCAAATAGTTTTAAAGTACTTGGTAACAATAATTTTTAAATTTTTAAATAAAACACCCTGTGACTCAGTAAGTAGCCACATTTTATATAAGAGATTTTAGTTAAATCTTAATATTTTTAGGTCTAGAATCTACAACTCAGAGATTCGACATTCTTAATGAAATTTAACCCTAAAAGGGCCCGTAGTAATATAACTCCAAGAAAAAAAAAAGAAGAAGAAAAAACGACAAAAAAAATTTGTTAATTAGTAAAAAATTCCCATGAACCCAATTATCGAAACGGCATTTCAAAATACTTAATCGCCGCGACGTTATTAAAAAAACAAATTATAAACAAATTTGAATAATTCTCAAATGCCACTTTAGGAGGGAGTTTAACTGAAATTTGAATTTATCAATACATTTATCGAAAATATACCTAAAAATAAAAAAAATGAGATCTTATGCAGGTGAATATTTCTTTGACAACAACCGCGTTTTTGCAATTCAAAATATAGTAACATTTCATAAACAAATTCAATATCTCAAAAAATGTTAAATATTTTTCGACCAATTTTTTTTTCGCTTAATACTGGTAACATAGTGCAACTTTGTCTGTAAAATAAGACATTTTATAGTGCTTATTCAAAACGCTAAAAATAATTTTTTGAAAATTTGTTTTTAAAGTTTTATATACAATTATTTAAATAAATAGGGGGTCAAATTTAATTTAGTAAGTCCTATGTGAAAAAATGATAATTCAAGTTTGCAGAAAAATGTCCTGTAGACCTTCATTAATAAGTGAATTACCTCAGCAGTTAAAAAAGTATTTTTTTGGCTAAAGTGACCCATTTTTAATTATTTAAATAATGATCCCCTTGTATGATTCGGATACTTTCTCGAAAATATCTTTTGTACCCACCTAAACTTTGATATAAAATTTGTTTCAACCTGTACGAATTTACATTTTGATTTTTTTTTATTTTATTAGGCTATATTGCTCGGCCAGTGTTAAGACATTGTAAAATGCGATTTATTTTTTAATAACTTGCAGCATCCGAACCATTTGACAATCGATACGAATTTAATTTTGTAGAATTTTCAGTATTTTGTTTTTATACAAAGCGTAAGGGTATTTGAAGCAGTCTGAAGTAAATCATGTTTTTTATTCTTAGAATTATTTTAAGCCTTATATAGGTATAGAGATTTTATATAGATTATTTGTATTTTTAATTTAATTATACATAAAAACAACATTTTCACTTTAAAACAATTCGATCATTTTTTGACCGAAACTTCAAAATTAATGTGTACATTAAGGGGTACAAAAATGTTATTCTGTCCAAACGCTTAGTTAAACACACCAGACCGAAGTCGGCGCTTAGTCTACTATTGCGAAACTAAGAATGGGCGTTATGGATATAGTCTTGTTATGCAAAACTAAAAACCCTTAATAGACAGAATGTCGCTTGGTTTAATTTTGTTTTTCTTAGTAACCGTTAACGTAACAATAACAGGGATTTTTTCCAAGATAGTTTTAGCTATGTGTCACCAGAATCCGCTGATATCTCGATTTTAAAGAAATGGCGCTTGGTCGAGTTATGCATAACGCCGTCCATATTACAGTTAATTATTATATGGTTACATTCTTCTAACATCTTATTATTTATGGGTGAACAATCAGTCTTATTAGTTGAGAACAGTCGTTTGTTATTAATTCTTAGATGTGTTTGTGGAACATGAAATTTAATGTTATTTATAAAAAAGCAATCTTTATATTTAATGTGATTTTCAACATAGTAAATAAAAAGGGCTGACTGAAAATTTCTTCTAATATCAAGTCTCTGAACTTTAAAACAAGTAAGCATAGCATTATAGGAAATCATGTATGGATAGATACCAAACTTTCTGACATAAAGAAACCTCCAGAATCGTTTTTGAACCTTTTCAATCAGATGAACATTGAATTCGGCTCGTGGTGCCCATATAATAGAGGCATACTGCAAGTGAGGTCTTACCAGTGTATTGTACAAAGATATTAATTATGAAGCCAAGAGTTCTGTATGCCTTTCCAATGATGATCCGATAATGTTCATTAAATTTCAAATTTTACTGAAACATTACTCCAAGATCTTTGCAAGTGTTCTTTCTTCCAAGTTAGAAATTTTGTATTGGTTCTCCATGTATTGTGTTTTTCGAGTTATAGTAAAAACATGACATTTAGAAGTGTTTAGAAACATTTTGTTATCATCGAACCATTGACTTACTGAGTTCAGATCACATTGCAGCATCTCAGAGTCATGCATAGTTGAAATTTCTCGAAAAATCTTAAAATCATCGGCAAATAGCAGGCTTGTCGAGAACTTCAGACAGTGAGGCAAATCGCTAATAAATATAGCTAACAACAGAAGAGGATCCAAGTTACTACCTTGTGGTACCCCTGATGTCGACGTAAATGGCTTAGATATACTATTCCCCACTTTAACTTGATTTAACCTATCAGAAAGGTATGACCTCAGAAACATACATGCTTCTGAACCAAAATCAAATTTTCTTAGCTTTTCAATAAGTATAGAGTGATCAATCTTATCAAAAGCTTAAGTGCAGTCGGTATAAATGACATCCAGCTATGATTTATAGCCCTGCTGCAAAGCTTGTAAAGACACACAAATTTGACACAGTGGACTTTCCTGGTAAAAAACCATGTTGTTCTGGACAAAACCTATCTCTAAAGTAATTTAAAATATTGTTATAAAGCACATTCTCGAATATCTTAGCAATTGAATTGATGCCAGATATAGGCCTATAGTTCTCAACGTTACTAGCATTACCTGATTTAAATATAGTTCGTCCGCTATAACTTTTCCCATGCAGTACGATTCATTTTCAATCAAATTAAGTCAAAACATAAACTGAAACGAACGTCGATGTGTATATACATTTTGTATACTGTATACTATATACTACACACATCGGCGTACGTTTCACTTTCTGTTTTGACTTAATTTGATTGAAAATGAATCGTACCGCATGCGAAAAGTTATAGCGGACGGACTAATAAGTGTTATAACTGTATGCTTTAAGCTATCTGGAAATTTACTTTGCTTAAGGGATAAATTAAAAATTAGTGTAAGAGGGACAGAAAGAGCCTCTGCACAACCTTTAAAAATGTATGCTGGTATATTGTCTTTACGTGTGGCTTTTTTTGGTTTTAGTCTTTTAATGCTTTGGAGAACATTCTCAACTGTTGTTTTTGAAAAGTAAAAGTAATGATCTTACAACTTTTGATTGACTGGAATAATGTGGACGATTATTTCATTCATAGAAGATTCTGACCAATAGAAAGCTACAGAAATAAAAATTAAAGTAATAATTTTTGAAAGATGAAGTTTTTCAATCCTAATATATTAATAATATTAAAAATATTGCTAAAAGATTTTTAACTTGAAAAACTTATTGGTACACTTTCCTCGGACTGGGACGTTTCGCCGTCGCCGTTTCGCCGTCGCCGTTTCGCCGTCGCCATTTCGCCGTCGCCGTTTCGCCGTCGAGCCATTTCGCCGTCGGCCGTTTCTCCGTCGAGCTAGTTCTCCGTCGGCCGTTTCGCCGTCGCCATACCGGCCTTGGTTAAGTTTACAAGAACGTGATAACATACTAACTTTTTTTATACTAAATATCGCAAGAACGTGATAACATACTAACTTTTTTTTATACTAAATGTCAGTGTTAATAAAATGCTGAATTTGCTAGACTATTATCAGATTCCCGGAAATAAACAATAATGAGAAAAGGGATTTCAATTTCAATTGTTTTTACTCTATCAAAAATAAAAAACTTCATTATGCAAAAGTGATAGTATATAATCGTTCGAAAACTATTCAAAATTTATATACAAGTAATTATCATCACGAAATTATAAGTACGAATGCCAACAACGAAATGGCGACAGCGAAATGGCTCGACGGCAAAACGGCGACGGCGAAATGGCTCGACGGCGAAACGGCGACGGCGAAATGGCGACGACGAAACGGCGACGGCGAAATGTCCTAGACCCCACTTTCCTGGTGACACCTCCAAGGCTTCTACAATTTGCAAGCCAAATGGATGCTGCAGTGAAGACAAAGGGAAGGAATTCTACACTATGCAATTCACATCCCCCGTCTGCAGCTTGGTAAAGTTCTAACGAAAAATGCACCTAGTTACTCTACGGAGTAATACGACTATAAAATAAAAATGTATACCATTTTTATTCAGTTGCAATGCGAAGGCAAAACAATCCTACTTTTCAATTAGAATACGCAGTGAAATCCAGCTCTCTGAATCGCGATTTTCGATTCTTATTGGAATCTCATCGGAGAGAGCGCAGGCTTGTTCTCCATATCCTAACTGACCAGCACCGAGAGCTTTTCCCACACATCGCAACTGAAACAAATAGGGTAGGTGACTAGCGTCATCTGGCAGTTGAAAGATAAAGTTTTTCAATCCTAATAGCAACATTAATAATATTGAAAATATTAAAAATATTACTAAAAGATTTTTAAATTGAAAAACTTATTGGTACACTTTCCTGGTGACACCTCCAAGGCTTCTACAATTTGCAAGCCAAATGGATGCTGCAGTGAAGACAAAGGGAAGGAATTCTACACTATGCAATTCAAATCCCCCGTCTGCAGCTTGGTAAAGTTCCAACGGAAAATGCACCTAGTTACTCTACGGAGTAATACGACTATAAAATAAAAATGTATACCATTTTTATTCAGTTGCAATGCGAAGGCAAAACAATCCTACTTTTCAATTAGAATACGGAGTTCAATCCAGCTCTCTGAATCGCGATTTTCGATTCTTATTGGAATCTCATCGGAGAGAGCGCAGGCTTGTTCTCCATATCCTAACTGACCAGCACCGAGAGCTGTTCCCACACATCGCAACTAAAACAAATAGGGTAGGTGACTAGCTTCATCTGGCAGTTGAAAGATGAAGTTTTTCAATTTAAAAATCTTTTAGTAATATTTTTAATATTTTCAATATTATTAATGTTGCTATTAGGATTGAAAAACTTCATCTTTCAACTGCCAGATGACGCTAGTCACCTACCATATTTGTTTCAGTTGCGATGTGTGGGAAAAGCTCTCGGTGCTGGTCAGTTGAGATATGGAGAACAAACCTGCGCTCTCTCCGATGAGATTCAAATAAGAATCGAAAATCGCGATTCAGAGAGCTGGATTGCACTCCGTATTCTAATTGAAAAGTAGGATTGTTTTGCCTTCGCATTGCAACTGAATAAAAATGGTATACATTTTTATTTTAATAATTTTTGATAATATCCCGTCGTCAACTATATTACGTCAGATGCCCTTCGTTGCTACGAAAAAATACATTCAGTGACATTAATGAAAATTAATGTTTTAAAAGTTATAAAAGTGATGACTTTCAACCGTCAAATATTTATAACAACTGTGTATTTAATTGTACTAATTTGTACTTACATAAATAAATTATAATAAAATTTTGGTTTTGAATAGTTTTATTCATGAAATGTTCGCAGTAAATTGCACTACATCTCTAAAATTATTATCGAATTGTTGACCTCGTGAAACTTTGACATAATTTCACTCCCCTTCGGGTCGTGAAATTAAAAATGTCAAAGTGTCACACGGGACAAATTCGATAATTTTAGAGCTCTTTTGCAATTACTACTGATAATGATCTAGTCCAGCACTGTAGTTGATTAACTGACTGAAATACTTGACTGGAACGATGTGAACCAAACATTAAGACAAAAAGTTAACAAAAAAAGTAAACGGCAATTAAAAATATAAAAATCATTATGTAATATGGTCTGTACCATTTTATTTAAAGTTATTACGGCAATATCAATAACTGTATTTTATATACTCGGAAACTAATTTAATAAGAGCTTAACTACGGTTTTTTATCGCGCCCAATTTGGTCTAAATATACATTCAATTTTAAAATGTGTATAACGAACCAAAAGTGATCCAGCTTCGCGTTAATGGAAATTTAACTCCATTATTTCACGTCGCCATTTACTGCTTCATTATTTGCCCATTTGCCGTCTAATCAACCAAAATGGCGCGACCAGCTCCAGGATTAATGTAAAATACTACCGAATACTACGAAGAACAGATCTAATTACATGATTACTCTCTTTGTATAACACAAAATGAAGTTCTGGCTGAGATTTGCCAGCAAGTTAAAACCTCTAATTCGGAAATAATGAAGCATATTGTTTTGTACTACTCTAAATAATGGGTTATCGATTATATGCTTACAACGTCTTATTTTCTAAATAAGAATAATTTATTTATATATTTGCAATTAGATTTTAATTATTTTTGAAGTTATAGTTAGGCGCGTTGGGAGTCAATTTATATGTGCGCGAATTCATCAAAAGTCTTGGTCCTGAGCGCAGCTGAAACGTTAAACGTGCTCTGATTGGGTAATTACAATGACCTGTCAGCAATTGTTTAATATGTCGGTTTATTTTGTTTCGTATCATAGTACATTCTTTCACGGTTTTTCGCAAATAACTCAAAATAGAAGCATTTTGTCGAAAAAATATTTTTAGCAAAACTATAGCCTATAAAAAATTGAAAAAAACGGTGTATATATTAGGTCTCTATACCTATCAAAAGCAGAGTTATAGCTAATGAAAAATAGGTTCATATTCGAAACATTCCAAATAGAATAATTCAATGGAAAATATCCAAATAATGAAGCATTCTTGGGGAAAACACATTACAACTTTTTTAAAGTGTTTTAAAAAAGCTGTATTTCTGTTTTTATAAAAAAAAATTCCAGCATCAAATGTAAGCAAGTTACGCTCAAAGTAAAGTTGGTCCCTTTTGTTTTGACAAAAAAAAAATCAGGAAGATCACCCCCCCAAGTAGCAACTTAAATGAAATTAATCGTTACCGCTTCACAAGTTACTTTACTTATTTTGTTTTTATGATCTGTAAGTTTCATCGACTCAAAGTGCTTATTTTTGAAAAAATTTGGTTTTAAATTAAAATTTTGAAAAATTCTAATTTTGAAAAAAATGTTTTTTCCAAAATAACTTAATAAAATAAAATTGTTAGAGATACCAAAAATCTTAAACAATAAAAAAGTCGGCTTTACTTTTCTGAATATTTTGTATTTTTTTTGTTTTTCTGTAAGACAAAAATTGGTTAAGATTCGGTGTTTCTACTTGGATTGGTTAAGACTCGTTCAAGCCCTTTTAACTACAGCTCTTTCAAAAACAAGGACTTTGAACTAATGAAACTTACAGATGATATGATCAATACATATGCGATTAAAAAACTTGTGAAGTGGTAAAAATTCAGTTCATTTGAAATGCTAATTAGGGGGTGATTTTCCAGATTTCTTACCAAAAAAAGGGACCAACCTTATTTTGAGTGTAAGTTGTTTACTTTTAATGTTTAAATTTTTTTTAACAAAAATAAGCATATTTAAACACTGTAAAAAAGGTAAAATGAGTTCTCCCCAAAAAAGTGCTTCGTTTTTTAGTTATTGCACATTAAAATATTCGATTTGGAATTTGACGAATATGAACCTATTTTTCATTAGCTATAACTCTGCTTGTACTAGGTATGGTGACCTATTATATACACCATGTTTTTCACTTTTTTACGTGCTATATTTTTGATTGGATTTGTTTTTCGACCAAATACTTAGTTTTTGAGTTATTTGCGAAAAACTATCTGAAAACGTGGTTATTTTGTAGAAAAATGAACATATTCACTCGCAAATAATTCGAAAACTATTAACTTGGTGAAAAAACTTTATAGAACAAAAGTTACTTAGAGTTAGTCATTTTATACATTTCCGGACTTACTTAGAACATATATTTTTCACCCTCGAAAGGGAGTGAGACTGACTCCTAGGGTAAAAGCACACATCGGTACAATATCACTTTTTTTCTTTGTTAGCTATTTGTATGCCAAATTTCATGTCAATCCAAGCGGTTGTTTAAAATTTAGAGGTTCTGCAATATTTTACCTTTAAATAACGTACTATCAGAGATATGAAAAAATGTTTCAATATGAAATTGTAGGTTATTTTTAATTTACAAGAATTTGGTAAAAAAATTTTTTTTTTACGGCAAAAATTGAGTGAATCGTAAATGAGTATTATCGAATAACATTGATTTTTTCGATATAAAACTAACACTCGATAGCGAATAAACCGAAAACTATTAATTTTATCAAAAAAATGTATAGCTTTTTAGCTTAGAATTAATGTTTTTATCAACTTTTGCGGTCAAAATATAATAAAAAATTTCCACCTCCGTGATGGGGTAGCAACCACCCCCCCCCTAGTAACAGCGCCTTTCGGCATTATATAGATTTTGATTCTTGGACTATCCACTACTTATTCTCAAATTTTTAAGCAAATCGATCCATTCTGTAAAAATTGCGAGGTGAAAACCTTCGGTTCCTGTATTATTAGTAATTCTGTAACTTTCGTCGGCAATCAGAATAGTTATACCAAGTTCGACACTTTTGTAACACATAATACTTTTACAAAGGTTTATTTCTTTATAAACTTAAATTGCATAAAATGTACAAATGAAGGCAATCAATATATTAGCAGCGAGAAAGATGAGAACGTGCTTATAAAGAGAGAAATAAAACAAGCGACGAGACACTCACAGACTAATTATAGGGAAAGATAATACTATAGCAGACTTGTCTTGTTGAAAACTTGGGACATTGAGGAGCAGAAATAAACTTGCATAAATGATTAAGTATACGGCCAGACAAGCGACAATTTACAGAGCTGCAAGAGCAGTAAAATGAAGCTCTAAAAATGGAGCTTATGGAGAACAAGCCTACGTTCTTTCCGATGAGGCTCCAATAAGAGCCGAAAATCGCGATTCAAGGGACTGGACTGCGCTCCTTATTCTAATTGAAAAGTAAGATTGTTTTGCCTTCGCATTGCAACTGAATTAAAAATAAAATTTTTATTTTATTTTTATATTGGTCTTTACTCTTTCGAGTAACTAGGTCCATTTTCTGTTGGAATTTACCAGCTGACCAGACGGGGTCGTGAATTGTAAGTTTTTTGAATTCCCTCTTGTCTTCTTCGCTTCAGCATCCATTTGGCTTGCAAATTTTAGAAGCCTTGGAAGTGTTACCAAGGAAATGAACCAATAAGTTTTCGATTTAAAAATCTTTTAGTAATATTTTAATATTTTCTAAATATTATTAATAGTGCTATTAGGATCGAAAACTTCATCTCTCATCCTCTAAAAATGGGTTTCACGGTGAATCCCACGAATTGGTCCAAGAGCTGTGAGACATTTTTGAGTAGATATTTTAGGCAACCTGAAAATTTTACAGGTGACTCTTCCATGATAGCCTAATACAAAAATGCCGGTCTGGCTGGAGGGTAGCGGTTATTTTCCCCAAAAATCCCCCCCAAATTTAAAAAAAGGGTACAAATTTTTATTACAAAAAATATCATTGACGTGACTTTAAGTAAATTTAAATATTCAAATATAAAGGAAATAAACAGGCCAGGCGATTTTAGGGCGATTTTAACTCTGCAAGATACTTACATGGGCGCCCCAGGATTATTTTCAGGGGGTGCATCTGAACTTTAGAAGATTTCATCTGAATCTGTACATACTGTTAACGAGTATAAAATATACAACTATACATGCATAGCTATGTACATTCCTTCCAGACAGGGAGGTGCAATTGTTATTTTGACAGAGTATTTTTTAATATTAAAAATAAATATTCTAAAAAAGACAGGATTTCTTTTTGCTGAAACATTCCAACTTCCAGCTGATCAAACAAATTACATGTGCATGTAACTGAAAAGCGTTATAGGTAAGCAGCAGTGTGAGAAAGAGCGTATACCGATAGCTGTTTTATATAGCGTATACCGCGTTCTCTGTTTTAGCTGAGCGAGTCCGTTCGCTCGAGAAAAATAACGTGACCTGGCGATTCCCATGTTGTTGTACCTCGAAAGGTTAGAGTAATTATTATATATTATAGTTTTTTAAATAACTTTTTATTAATTTTGCAAATACAATAGAAAAAGACAAATTTACTATTATAAATTTAGGTACAGGTAGAAAAGTATAAAATTATAAACTAAATTAATTCTGTGTCCGAATCTTGTATTTCTTCTTCAAACTCCTCTTCTTAGCTTAAATATTCATTATCTTCTTCTTCGTCAGACTCCCCTCGAGACCCAGATTCCTCTTCTATATGATCTGTCAATAGTTGTAATATGTATTTATAATTAATTAAAAATTAATTAGTGATTAATTAATTGAGTTGTTACGTATTCTCTGTCCTTTTATACGGAGTCGAAGCCTGGACAATCACGGGCGCATCTGAAAAAAAAACTTGCCATTGTTGAGATGTGGTGTTATCGAATAATGTAAAAAATATCATGGACAAAAGAAGTAACAAACACGGAAACATTAGGAAAGATGAAAAAGGCAAAAGAACTACTCAACACTATAAAGGAAAGAAAAATGAGCTACTTTGGTCATATACTAAGAAATAAAAAACGTGATGTGATTGGTTATATGAGGAAAAGTGCAAGAAAAATTTAAAGTAGTGAAGTGTAAAAACAACAATAGAACTCTTCAGGATCGGTGCAGACAGAATAAAATGGGCCGTGACGATCGCCATTGTCATGAAAGGATGAGGCACACGAAGAAGCAGAAGATTGAGTTAACTAAAAAAAAAAAAGATTTCAATTATAAAAATAACATGTATGTAAGCTTACCTTCAGCCATATATGTGAAATTCCTTTTGGTTCGCTGATGAACTATAGCATCATAAACTGATTGAGGCAAACAATCTCATAAACTGTTCTCTTTTTTCTTGCACTTTTGCTTATATAACCAATTAAATCACGTTTTTTATTTCTTAGTATATGATCAAAGTAGCTCATTTTTCTTTCCTTCATAGTGTTGAGTAGTTCTTTTGCATTTTTCATCTTTCCTAATGTTTCCGTGTTTGTTACGTGTTGTGTCCATTATATTTTATACAATATTCGATAACACCACATCTCAACAATTTTTTTCAAATGCGCCCGTGATTGTCCAGGCTTCGACTCCGTATAAAAGGACAGAGAATACGTAGCAACTTAATTAATTAATCACTAATTAATTTTTAATTAATTCTAAATACATATTACAACTATTTACAGATCATGTAGAAGAGGAATCTGGGTCTAGAGGGGAGTCTGACGAAGAAGAAGAAAATGAATATTTAAGCTCAGATAAGGAGTTTGAAAAAGAAATACAAGATTAGGACACAGAATTAATTTAGTTTATAGTTTTATACTTTTCTACCTGTACCTATATTTATAATAATAAATTTGTCTTTTTCTATTATAATTGCAAAATTATTAAAAAGTTATTTAAAAAACTATAATACATAATAATTACTCTAACCTTTCAAGACACAACAATATGGGAATCGCCAGGTCACGTTATTTTTCTCGAGCGAACGGACTCGCTCAGCTACAGCAGAGAACGCAAACAGCTATCGGTATACGCTCTTTCTCACAATGCTAATTACCTATAGCGCTTTTCATTTACATGCACGTGTAATTTGTTTGATCAGCTGACAGTTGGAAGATTTCACCAGAAAAATCATAGCTTTTTTAAAATATTTATTTTTAATATTAAAAAATACACTGTCAAAATAACAATTGCACCTCCCTGTCGGGAAGGAATGTACATAGCTATGCATGTATAGTTGTATATTTTATACTGGTTAACAGTATGTACAGATTAAGATGAAATCTTTTGAAGTTCAGATGCACCCCCTGAAAATAATCCTGGGGCGCCCATGCAAGTATCTTGCAGAGTTAAAATCGCCCTCAAATCGCCTGGCCTGTATATTTCCTTTATAGTTGAATATTTAAATTTACTTAAAGTCACGTCAATAATATTTTTTGTAATAACATTTTGTACCCTTTTTTTAAATTTGGGGGGATTTTTGGGGAAAATAACTGCTACCCTTTAGCCAGACCGGCATTTTTATATTCAGCTATCGTGAAAGAATCACCTGACAAATTTTCAGGTTGCCTAAAATACCTACTCAAAATGTCTCACAGCTCTTATACTAAATGGCCAGACTAAGCTGTAAAATATCGCGCAGCAAAATAGCAACATAGGATAGGACCCATTTGTCGCGCTTCATTTTATTGCTCATACAGCGCTGTCAATTGTCGCTTATCTGGCTGTAGCCCAACTGAACACAGGGAGAGTCAGAAGTTCCGAAACAGGTCGATTTATATTTTTAAATTATGATTTTTTGGCTTATTGCTCTTTTTGAACTAAGAATACACTCAAAAAAATTTAGTTCGTAATATTTGATTATTGAATAGTATTTCGTTGTAACAACAATTTAATTTTTTGTTTCAACGAACTGACATTTGTCAATGTATTTTGTTATAGTCACAATTATTGAATAATAATGGTGCAAATAACTAGAATACCTTAATCAATAACACTTAATTTATTCAGACAATAAGTTAGTTTCGTATACATATTTAATAAATAATGGTAATTCTGACAGCAAAACACTTTTTTGATTTCGTAGATGAAAACAAATTAACTTGGTTTATCGTGAGAATGTACAGATTTCATTAAAACAATGTACAAATGTTGTTAATATAGAGTAATATTTGATTATTCCATAGATATAAACTGTGTGTTGTGACAACGAATTCATTGATCAATCTACTACTGCGTTTAATAACCACAATCAATGCGTTCATGTTAACAATAAACGAAGTTGTTTAAACAATAAATGTTTTGCTTGACCATTTGAAATGTAACGGCTTTTCCTTATCGTTCTTTGTTAAACAATGCTGTTACCTCTGCCGAAGTGTCGAATAATTTCATTTAGTTACCAATTGTAGTCCGTACTGGAAGGAAGTTTTCGTGTGTCTAATATCGTATTCATTTTTTTCGAATCCTGAGAAAACTAATTAGTATTTATGAAAAATTTAAACGGAGAATAAAATATTACAGTATTATCGAGGGTTTGAAGTCCCTGAAAACTTCTATGATTATTTTAATATGATTATGATTATGAATAAATTATTATTTTAATAAGTCACAGGGGTGAAAAAGAGAAAATTTAGTATGTTTTTTAATTTCAAATATACCATTCAAAACAATATTTTTGTTTATTCAAAGGGACTTTCAGCCCTCGGAAATAATGTAGTCTTTTATTGTGCGTTTAAATTTTTCAAAAATATTTATTAGTTTTCTTAGGATTCCAAAAAAAAATGAATGCGTTTAAAAAGAATTCGATCGAAATTTTGAACCTGCGCTTTCGAAATGGATTAAAGTGTTATACATTTTTGGAATCACTATTTCAAACGCTTTTAAATGAGCTGTCACATGATGTACTTTCCCATTTAAAAAACCAAAGTTGTGGCTGTCACCTGAAGAGGGATCGCGTAAAGTTCGAAACATTGATGTTACAATATACTTTGATTACTTTAAAAATTGACCTGTCCGAGCGTTTTTCTTATTTGATAAAAATAAATAAGTTAATAAGGGGGCAACACTTTTTCAATGCAACAAAATGTAAGTGAAATCATATTAGAAATCACACAGTGTAAAAATCCATTAGGTTTAGGACAAAAAAGAGGGATTTGCAAAATTATTATTAATCAATTAATATCATACATTGGCTAATAGGTCTGGATCCCGCGTATGAAAAAAAGTTGATTAATAGCAAGCTGAAAATTTGTTAATAGCTTAAGGGTGTCTAGTCGGATAAACTTTGATATATGGGAACACTGTAACAGGGGCAGTTTTAATTTTGGAACAGGTTAAAAATTTGGAACGGTCAGACCACGAAAACGGCACATTTATTTTGTCCGACAGAACAGACTTAAACTCTCCGAACAGAGATTAAACTCTCATGCAAAAATCAGACTGCTATTTATCACCTGTCATAATTCCTGTCATTTGACATATTCTACATGTTCCACTCATTAAAACGCCAATTTGGTGATAAATAGCAGTCTGATATTTGCATGAGAGTTTAATCTCTGTTCGGAGAGTTTAAGTCTGTTCTGTTGGACAAAATACATGTGCCGTTTTCGTGGTCTGACTGTTCCAAATTTTTAACCTGTTCCACAGTTAAAACTTCCCCTGTTCCAGTGTTCCCATATATTAATGTTTGTCCGACTAGACACCCTTAAGCTAATAACAAATTTTCAGCTTGCTATTAACCAACTTTTTTTTCATACGCGGTATCCACACCTATAATGCATTCAGTAATTATTAATATAAAATACGTTCATATTAGGAATGAACGAAACTGATTGTAGGGATGAATAGAATTGCTTGTAAAAATAGCCGTATTTATTGTGGGAATGAACGGAATTAATTGTAAGAATAAACGGAAGTAATTGTAGAAATAAACGAAATACGTTAGGAAAAATAACACTGTTATTGAAACAACGAATAGTCTTTGTCGGTCAAATAACGACGTTGTTGTTTCAATGAATAGTGTTCGTTTGCACAGTGAACAGTGTTCGTAATATTAATAAATGGATGTTCATCCATTCAATAAACGTAATAAATTGGATCAACTAATGAAAATAATGAATTAATGAACATCGCTTTGTTGTTCCAATAAAACCAAGAATTGGACAAATTTTATGTATTTCTTTTGTTGTCTGAATTATCATTTTTATTAATATTACGTACCTTTTTCGTTGAATGTAGCGGTCCTGTGCTAACTTATTGAAAAGATTAATCAATTCTCTATGCAGTAGTGTAGTAAATAATAACGTACTTATTTATAGAGGTTATCCAAAAAATATTGAATTTTGAAGATATACTTCTTTAGGCGCGATTGCAAAAAAATGTTGAGAGTGATTTTTTATCAAAACGAAAGTGTGAAATAGGCGCACACAGACCGTATGAAGTTAGTTGATAAACCTTTCAAGTTACGTATGTATCGGTGCAAAAAAACTGTGACAGAAATATATTGGTGTTTTTAGTAACTATATTTATTATAATAATTGTTGTGTCTTTGGATTTGTCTTCATCGGAAATAGGACAACAAGTATTAAAATATAATGAAAAGAAGATTAAAAAGCAATCTTAATATTATTTGTGCAATCTGTCAAAATAATTCATTTTGGTATCAATTTTACGGCCATAGCACACTCACTTACACGGTTGTCGCGAGATTACCGAGGTCAAGCAGGTGTTTAGCGCGGTTCTATTTTGTAAATGTAACGATAAATTTCATTTGAAGTGCTAAATAGGGACGATCTTCACCATTGTTTTTTTTTGCCAAAAAAGAGGCCAACTTTATTTTGAGTGTAACTCATTCAGTTTTGATGGCAGAAACTTTTATAAAAATAAAAAATTAAGCTTCTTTTAAATACTTTAAAAAATGCTGATAAGTTTTTCCCGAAAATTATTAATTATTATTTGGTTATATCACGCTGAAATACTCGATTCTAGATTTGACGGATAAGAATGTATTTTTCATTTTCCCCAAAAATATATTTTTTGGGAAAAATGGGATTGTAAAATCCAAATTTTATATTTAGGACCTACATTCAAATTTTAATGTGATTCGAAGTTGACCCTAAAAAATACACGGTATTGCCGTATTTCCCGTTCATTTACCTTTTAAAAGTTGTTTTTGATAAAAATAAGTCTTTTAACATGAGAATTAAAAACAAGCTTGTATTACATACAAAAAATAGAGTTCGTGGTATAAACAGAAAGTTTTGAATGCAATGTAAAAAGTTTACTACAACAAAAACTTTAAAACGGAAATGTATAACAAAAATGGTTGAATTTGCTCTTGTTTTACAAAAAAACGTGCATTTTATGTTCGTTGTTAGTTATGCAGTCATGTTGACATGAAAAAGCACTATACGAGCAATAACGAGAAAAATAAAAAATTGTGTAGTTGTAGATTTTTGAGAATTAAATTATTAAAGAAAAAAATAAATTATCAACATTTTAAAAGGCAAAAATCATTGAAATACATTGTTTTTTCTTTCAGGGCCCATCTGTTTCGGATATTGGCAACGAGCGTGACAATTGGCATTGTCCAAGGATGCTCTCAATAATACTACAGATGTTGTATTAAAACAAGTATAGAGGTCCTTCAGCCATGAATTCTATCATTTCCAGACAGTTTCCAGACGATTGTAGAATCAGTTAAGAGAGTATTATCTATGGCTATTCATCATGATAATAGGTTCCAGACAATCTGTTTTGATGTCTTTTTGTGGCTATTATCATTTCTTTCTGCTTGTTCATCATTGTACATCATCTTTTTACTTATTAATATGGGTTACAATACACAATGTTTTTAAAACTGGTCAATATAATTTATGATTAATTATTTATATGGGAAATAAGCCACAATTAAAATGAAAAAAATAATTTTATTAACGTTTCGACGCCCAAATCGGGTGCCGTTGTCAAAATACAAAATATTACTAAAATAAACAAAAGTGTTTTTGCTAAGCAAAAAAATTCTTCTAATAATTTATTTAATCTCACTCATTTATATTGGCAATTCAGACATATATACATTTTAAAGTAGAAGACTTTAAAATGATATTGCCAAAATTTATGAGTTGCGTTCCTGGGACGACTTACTGAAAGATAGTTCATTCGATTACATGAAATCAACCCCAACTCAAGAATATCCGTCATAAAAAATTATAGCATGTGATCTGTCTTTAAAAAGACAACCAAATGCAACGAGAGTAAAATTCCCGCGTTAGAGACTTCATAGTAAATCACAAGGGAAAACCAGGAAAAACCCTGTGATACTATCCCAACATCGTAAGTATTTGGTCTTACATTAATTTACTCTCAAAAAATAATACCAAATTCTGACTTGTAACATGTTTAAATTATAAATAATATTAATAATACTAGATATATAAGTAATACTAAAATATAAAATATGTACTAGCTCGATATTATTGACTTACTAATCTTGGTATTTTCTTTCTATTGACTTCCTTTTTCAGTATGGGTAACCACATCCTACTGCATTCTACCGAGGAACTTGCGACACAATTGGTTTCATTTAGCATAATTAGAGCCGCTTCTTTGATTTTTCTCTTTTTACTATCTGATTCTTTCAGGACTATACTTGAATCTCCCCACTGAACTCTATGTTCATTATCCCATGCGTGTTGACATATTTGAGATCTCTCAAATTCTCTATTTTTAATATAAGATTGATGTTCACTTATTCTAACGTCTAATGGTCTTGATGTCTCACCTAAATAAAATTATTCGCATTCACAAGGTATTTTATAAATGCAATTCTTTGTTCTTTCTTGATCATTGTTAGGTTTAGTTTTAGGTAGAATAGATCTCAATGTGTTTGTTGTTTTGAATGTTGTTGAAATGTTGAATTTATTTCCTATTGTTTTAAGTTTCTCGGATAGTCCTTTTATATATGGTATTGATATTTTCCTCGTATTATTTCTGGTGAATGTTGTAGGATCCCGTTCTAAGTTGTTCTGTTCCATTCGATCCAATCTTGACAATTCCTTATTTATAAACGATAAAGGAGAATCATTTTTTAATACAACAGATGTTAACAATTGTTTTTCTGCTAAAAAGGAATTTTCGTTAGAACAAGTAATTTTGGCTCTATCATATAAGGATTTAATGATTCCCTTTTTAACGTTGATGTTGTGATTTGACTTGTAATTGAGATATCTGTTGGTGTGTGTTGGTTTTCTATACACTTGAGTCTCATATCCAATATCCTTCTTTGAGATCAAAACATCGAGGAAAGGTAGGCTGTTATTGTATTCCTTTTCCATTGTAAATTTTATTGTCTCTTCTTGATCGTTTATAATATTCAGGAACGTATCCAACAATTCTGATCTATGAGGCCATATTGAAAAAACATCATCTACATATCTCCATCTACCATACTGTGGGTTTTAAATTTTGTTTAGAAATAATACTAGTTTCGAAATCCTCCATAAATATATTAGCCAATAATGGAGATAAAGAAGAGCCCATTGCTAGACCAAAATTTTGTTTATAGAATTCATTGGTTAGTTGAAAATAGGTATTATTGGTACATAATGTCAATAACTCCATTATAGCTGATACATTTAGTCTTGTCCTAGTTGCCAATGTATTATCATTCTCTAATTTCGTTTTGATTATGTTTAAAGTTTTATCTAATGGTACATTTGTAAATAAACTGTTTATGTCAAAACTTACTAAAATATTATTTGGATTAAATTCAATAGTTAATAATTTGTTTAAAAAATGTTTTGTATTTTTTATAAAAGGGTCATCATTATTAGCAAATGGTTTTAGAATTATTTAAAATGTAACTTTATTAATAAAATTTAAATTAAATTATTAAAATAATTTATTAAAATTATTTTTTTCATTTTAATTGTGGCTTATTTCCCATATAAATAATTAATCATAAAAATGCCACAAGGAAATAGCTTCAGAACAACAATATAATTTATATAATCACATTCTAAAAGCTTAAATTTTCAAGAAACCAACTTGTTGTGAGGGCCAGTCTCAAGTGCACACAACAGCACAAGCAAGAAAACCAGCAGGTAGGTATAATAATAATACTAATAATAGGTATATTTCGATGCTTACCCAGCGGTAGATAATATAGCAAGTGACAATATTGTTATTTTAGCAAACATAAAATTCAAACTAAAGAAGATATAACTAGCGTACAAAACTCCTAAAATTAATCTAAAGGCGCATTTAAATCAAAGCGAACACGAACGAACGAACGAAGGAACGAATTCGTAGGTGTTCGCTTGGTCATTTGTTCTCTACAAAGTAGGGCCATTTACATTGAAGCGAACGTTCGCATTCGTTGATGATTGGGAGTGCATATTACCCGCAGATGTTTTTAAGATGGGCCAGTACCAGTCACACGTTGTGTTTAAGTTTATTGTCGTGTTTCTTGCTGGGTAAATTTTAATACAATAATAGCTTACAAAAATACAATGTGTGTTCTGTAAGAAAAAAAATATGTCATTTTCATAAGTATAAGTATAAATTTTAATACGACTTCAATAATTTCATTTTGTCCTATTTCTATTCTATAATTTTTTCGTTTAAAAAAAATTGATTTTAATAAATAAAATAAAATAGAAATTATTTCCAGACTCAAAAATAATTTATCCAGGTATTTTTTATTATTTTGTTGAAAATTTTGATGATAAGTTTTATTTATTAATATTTTATTTAAATCTGGCATTATCAACTAAGGTTTGAGACATATAAAACGTCTAAAAATATCTAGCAATTATAAATCCATATTTCTTCTTCTTCTTAAGATGCCGTGATTTATAAAATATTACTGTTTTAGCAGCATTGCAAAGCATTTCATAGCCGTGGATTCTTGTCCACTGGCGGTGACGATTACGCAGCGATGACATCTTTTTCTCAGACCCCTCTTACCCTCTATCTTTCTGTCGAGTATGTTGCTGAACAGTTTATCGTTCCCCTTGTAATATATGCCCCAAGTGTGCAGTCTTCTTACTTTTAACATAATTAAAAAATTCCCTTTCCTGTAAACCCGCTCTTCTTAGTACTTAGTCATTTCTGACTCTGTTGATAGTCAAAGCATTCAACGTAGGCACCACATTTCAAACACTTCAAATTTGTTAATGGAACTGGCGTTTAATGTCCTTGCTTCCAGTCCGCACAAGAGTACAGTTCAAACGTAACACTTTTTAGCATATAAATTAGGGATAAAATATTGGTATTCATATTTCTAATAATGACAAAATAATGACAAAAAAAATTATCTTCTTAAAATAATTTTGAATTCAACATATTTAGGTAGGTACCTGTAATGTGCTTCGAACTAATGAACGCAATCTGTATCAGCAGCCAGGTAGCAGGTATTATAAGCTGTTTGAGGGAGCTTAGAGAATAACATAATAAAGAACCAGCTTTCTTAAAATTCTTCCTCGAAAAAGTTACTTGCTCTTGATATTATGACTACATTATGTTCAAATAATAAATTGTAAAATTGGTGTATCAAAATAAATTTGCTTTTAATTAATTTTAGCAATTAATTTGATTTGGTTACCTCATTAGTGTTTCTGGGTTGAAATTTATCCAATAAAAACATTAGGCTTTTAAAAGCAAACCACTTCGAACCCTCTTTTTGTCTTTTTCGTCTAAATGAAGCCAGAAGCTAATTCATTTTTTTAGTTCAGAGACATCACAACCCATTCCCATAGAAATGTTAAAACAAGCATCAGCTTTTCTGTTTATTATTTTATATAGCTTCGATTTTGGGTTTCATAGGCATTCTTCATTTCTATATAACTCAATTAATTGAAGTATCTTTTCATTGGTCCATTCCATATTGCAAAATTATGTTTTCACGACTACACAATAAACAACCCTCGCAAACTAATGTTTGTAAATAAATTAAAACAGTACTTCTAAGCGAATTCGTTCGCTACCGTCTATCCACTGTCCACATTGAACAACTATTTCCTTTGATGATTCGCTCACTTACCGACATCGGTTGGAACATGTGCGAATGCGAACGAATTCGTTCGGTCGTGCTCGATTCGCTGTACAAATACAATAAAGTTAACGAACGAATTCGTTCGTTCGTTCGTGTTCGCTTTGATTCAAATGCGCCTTAAGAAAACTGAAAAGAGCTGCTCTCTGCCAGGTCAAAGATTCATATAGGTACCAGGAAGTTAAGGAACTGGAAAGATAAGGACAAGCTAATGTAACAGAAAAATGGAGAGGGTTAGAGGATATCTTAAGGAATATCATACAACAAGTGGAAGGCGATACATCCCTTAAAACAAACAGTAGATAAAGCAGGAAATAAAGGAAGGGAATTGATTAGGAGGAGAAACACGAAAAAAACGAATAATAAAACAAAAGTTTAAATAAAACAGTCAAACAGAAAATCACAGAAATTGTGGCTGTAAGAAACATATATCGAAATAACGTATCTAAAAGTTTTGGCACAAAATCTTTATCGATTTTTTTATTAATGAAGAAATTAATTTAAACACTAACTGGTTATCATAAATTACAACAGAATGCTTAAGTAAACTATACTACCAAATTATGTGACGTGGCCCGTTCTTCTCTACTAGACGCAAATTTCTTCGAATGCCTTTCGTGAGGTACTGGGCGGAATTCAGATCAATTTCCCTTAGTTCTTCGTAAATTCTTCGTCTTAATTGTTCCTCATCTTGGGATTCCCAGCCTCCGTGATACATTTTCTAGACAGTAAAGCCCAAAAATCCTCTATTGAGAAGCCTGCGGCAAGTTTGGAGGATTATCGTTTTTGGTAACAAAGGGTATTTGATTTGGTGTTGTAAAGACCAGTTTTGGGTATCTCTTGGGTTATATAAGATCTGAAAGAGTTTCGTTTGAGAGTATTTAGGGTATTTACGTGTCTTTCGATATTTAACACCACTCCTCTTCAATTCCAACGATATCAGACTCTTAGAAGATCTGAATTGACGATCCAATACTCTAGTTTCAATTCCAAGTTGGTATTTGGCTCCTCTTGCCAATCTTTCTGACTTCTGTGCAGTGAATGCACGTGATTTTCCACATGTTGATAAATTTCGACGCCCAAGTCGGGTGTCGTTTTCAAAATATAAAATAATACTAAATTAAATAAAAATGTTGTTGCTTAGTAAAAAATTCTAATAATTTATTTAATCTGACTCATTTGTATCGGCAATTCAGACATGTATTATACATTTTAAAGTAGAAGACTTTAAAATGATATTGCCAATATTGATGAGTTTCGTTCCTAGGATGACTTTACTAAAAGATAGTTCATCTAATTACATGAAATCAACCCAACTCAGAATATCCGCCACAAAAATCATAGCATGTGATATATCTTTAAAAAGACAACCAAATTCAACGGTAGCAGTAAAATTCTCGCGCTAGAGACCACATAGTAAATCACGAGGGAAAACCAGGAAAAACCTCGTGATACCATCTCGACATCGTAAGTATTTGGGCTTACATTTAGTTTACTCTCAAATCTAATACCAAATTCCGACTTTAATATACAGCGTGTCTACTTAAGTTGGAAACATATGCGAAACTTTTCTATTGTTAATTTAACGAAAAAAAGTTATTCTTCATAAAAAGTTCTGTATACTATAGAACCTATGGTTCAATCATCAAATATCAAATTTTGTCAATATTATACGAGGTATTTCAAAAATTGTGAAGTTTGTTCAAGAGTAAAGTAACTTTATTCCTCTCAATATCGAAAATTCTTATTATGAAAAGTTGTTTGGAATTAAAAACTAAGATCAAATACGCAATTAGATGTTTCTAATTAAAACAAAAATATTTTCCAAATTTTTCTCAAATTTATGGATACATACTTAACTTCGTTTTTATTTAGTACACATATGATAACTCTTTTATTATTACTTTTACGAAAAAAAGGTATTCTTTATAAAGAACTCTGATGTCCTAAGACCTAAGATGTAACCATCGAATATCACATTTTATTAATTTTATACAAGGTATGTCAAAAAATATGAATTTCGCTCGGGAGTAAAGTACCTTTATTTTTCCCAATATTGAAAATTTTTAATACAAAAAGTTGTTTAGAATTAAAAACTATGTTTCAATATGCAATTATATCCTTCTAACTGAAATATTGTGAAATATAAAGGTACTATCATCATGAGCGAAATTCATATTTTTTTACACACCTCGTACAAAATTAATAAAAGTTGATATATCATGGTTGTATCTTAGATTTTAGACCATGCAGACCTTTTTATGAAGAATAACTTTTTTCCGTAAAATGAATAATACATGAGTTATCATATTTGTAATAAATAAAAAAGATGTTGCCTATTCATAAATTTGAGAAAAATTTGTAAAATATTTTTTTTTTTCAATTAGAAGCATGTAATTGCTCATTTGATCTTAGTTTTTAATTCCAAACAACCTTTGATAATAATAATTTTCGATATTCAAAAAAAATAAAGGTACTTTACCCTTGATCGAAATTCATATTTTTTGACATGCCTCGTATAATATTAATAAAATTTGATATGTGATGATTTAATCTTAGATTTTAGAGCGTGTAGAACTTTTTATGAAGAATAACTTTTTTTCGTAAAATTAATAGTAAAAAAGTTTCCCATAATATATTTCCAACTTAAGTAGACACGATGTAAATACGCTATTTTACATTATAAATAATAATAATAATACACAGATATTATATACATAATACTGAAATATAAAATATGCACTAACTTGATATGTTACTGACTTACTAATCGTGGTATTTTCTTTCTATTGACTTCCTCTTTTAGTATGGGTAACCACATCCTACTGTATTCTACCGAGGAATTTGCGACACAATTGGTTTCATTTAACATAATTAATTAGAGCCGCTTCTTTGATTTTTCTCTTTTTACTATCTGTTTCTTTCAGGACTTTACTTGAATCTCTCCACTGAACTCTATGTTCATTATTCTGTGCGTGTTGACATATCTGAGATCTATCAATTCTCTATTTTTACTATAAGACTGATGTTCACTTATTCTAACGTTTAATGGCCTTGATGTTTCACCTAAATGAAATTGTTAGCATTCACAAGGTATTTTATAAATACAATTCTTTGTTCTTTTTTGTTTATTGTTAGGTTTAGTTTTAGATAGAATAGATCTCAACATGTTTGTTGTTTTGAATGTTTTTGAAATGTTACATTTATATCCTATTGTTTTAAGTTTCTGGGATAGTCCTTTTATATAAATATGGTATTGACATTTTCCTCGTATTATTTCTTGTGGCTGCTATAGGATCCCGTTCAACGTTGTTCTGTTCTATTCGATCCAATTTTTATTATTTGTATATTATACTACATTTTAAACAGAAAACTTCAAAATAAATAAATTTAAACTGACAGTAAACAATGTAAACAAGCTTTTGTTTCCAGAGGCAACTTGATATTATTTTGTTTTTGTTAAAATTAAAGCCAATGAATTTTGTGCCAGAACTTTTAGGACATACGTCAGTATGATAAGAGAAACAACATGACATTTTAATAAATACAGGAAGATTAAAGAAGCAACTGGTACTTATACAAAACTGGGAAACATATTCAATATTTAAAAGATATATTTAAAGACGACAAAATAATGAAGATACTAGAACCGAGAGGAAGAAATAGACAAATAGACCTGCAATTACCAAAGGGAAATTTGAAAAAAAAAAATAAATAGATAAAGCCATGGTACAGGATGAAATTCCTACAGATATCCTAAGACTACACACTAAGAACCACATTCATATGCCACTATTATACTACAATCACAATAAAGATACACTAGAAATAAACAAACCAAGATACGTTGAATGTTACGAGGAGCACCCCTACGAGTTTCTATTATATGCCTTATAATCCGCGTATATTAATATTATACATGTAGCGTTCATGTATATATGTAGCGTTCATAGATTTCGAAAAGGCTTTTGACAGTGTCGAACATTGGGCAGTGAAAAGTTCTTTGATTAACAGCAGAATTGACCACAGATATACAGACCTAATAGCGAATATATATAAAGATGCCACAACAACAATTAAAGTATACGAAGGAACACAATCAATTCAAATAAATAGAGGCGTAAGACAGGGTGACACAATATCACCGAAACTTTTCAATCAGGTTCTGGAAGATATCTTTAAAAGATTAGAATGGGAAGAAAAAGGTATAAAAATTTGTGGACAACGCTTGAACCATCTAAGGTACGCCGATGACATCGTATTGATAACCGATAAAAAAGAAGAATTGTTTGAAATGATGAAAGAACTGGACATAGAAGCCGGAAAGATAGGCCTTAATATGAATTACAGCAAGACCAAAATCATAACAAATACAGATGAGGACATCACAATGAGGATCGGACAAGATGAAATAGAACAAGTTCATGATTATATATATCTGGGTCAGATTATAAAACTTAACAAGGAAAACCAAACAGCAGAGATCAAAAGACGAGTTAGACTGGCATGGGCGGCATTTGGAAAACTAAGCTACATCCTTAAAAACAAAAGATATCCACAACATCTTAAGACCAAGGTATACAATCAATGCGTACTCCCTGTTCTCACTTACGGTTCCCAAACGTGGACGTTTACAAAAGCAAACATGGACAAGATCATAAAGACACAAAGAGCAATGGAAAGGCAAATGTTGCACATAAAACTATTGGATAAAAAGAGAAACGAGTGGATAAGAGAGAAAACCAAAGTTAGGGATGTTAGACAAGAAGTTGCAAAGTTGAAATGGAGATTTGCCGGACACACTATAAGACAAAAGGAAGACCGATGGAACAAAATTCTCATAAATTGGAGACCGTGGCAATATAAACGAAGCAGAGGAAGACCACAAATGAGATGGGCAGATGATGTCAAGAAGCACGTGGGCTCTAGGTGGATAACTGTAGCGACAGACAGAGAAGAATGGAAAAGGATTGGGGAGGCTTATGTCCAAATATGGACCGAAGAAGGCTAATTAGATAGATTTAGAGATAGACACAGATTATACAACTTATGACAGAAGCTCGAAACAAATGAGAATCGTTAAAAAGGCCTATTGTAAATTATTCATTTTTTCTATATAATTTATTCATTATTTTATCCATGTTTGCTTTGGCCAAGGTCCACGTTTGGCATGCGTATGTAAGAATTGGGAGTATGCACTGGTCAAACACTCTTGTTTTTAAGTATTGTTGTATTTTTTTGTTCTTTAAGATCCATTTTAATTTCCCAAATCCTGCCCAGGCTAGTCTGACCCTTCTTTTTAACTCCGCTGTTTGGTTTTCCTTCTTTATTTTTATTAACTGTCCCAAATCTATAAAACCATTAACCGCTTCTATTGTGGTTTCGTTTGGTATCACGTTTCTATTATCTTTTGTGACCCGGATATTATCTTTTGTGACTTGTTTCTGTTATGACCCGCATACCCAAAATTAAATATCTTGAAATGTTTTACACTATACACATAAATACTATTTTTCAGTATGAGACCCTGTTCTAATAATTATACTGGAATGGTATGTATTAAATACAATATAATATCAATAATAATATAATTAGCAGAAAATACAAAATCCTTTGTAAAGGGTATATTTAAAAGACCCCAATAGGGTTACATCACAAAACAAAACGTTTTCGGATTAATAGGTAATCCATCATCAGTGTTAAGCCAATAGCATGCATGCGTGAGCCACCAAAAAGTTATGGGTAAGGACCCTTTAAAAGTTTCAAGATCTTAAATAATTATACTACATATTTTTATTAAAGCATATGGATGTTGCAAATATTACTGGATATAACCCATGGCAACACAAGACTCTAACCCACGTGGATGTGATATGCAAGGAATTAACCTCATATATTGGAAATGAGTTGCCACTCAATTTTAAATATGTGAGGTTTATTCCTTGCATATCACATCCACGTAACTCAATTTTCAATATGTGAGGTTCATTCCTTGCATATCACATCCACGTAGGTTAGAGTCCTGTGTGGCCCTGGGTTATATCCAGTAATATTTGCAACATCCATCCAGTTGACACTCAATTTTCAATATGTGAGGTTCATTCCTTGCGTATCACATCCACGTGGGTTAGAGCCCTGTGTTGCCCTGCGGGTTATATCCTTTTAAATATACCTTTTAAAAAGGATCTTGTATTTTTTGTGATTTATGGTATGCAGCCAGCTGCAGGAATTTTATTTTCCTCGTGGATTTTCAATATAATTAGCGACAAAAATTAAAATTTGCTGCAACATTTTTGGAAATATACCGTTTCCTATATAAAACAGAGCACTCACCTGGTTGCAGTTACGTTAATGTAAGTCCCATCCTTAAACCATCGAAATGTTATCGTTGGTGAACCTCTTGCTACGCAACTTAAGATAAATTGATCATTTTCTCTGATTATTCCAATTTGATTTATATCCAAGCTCTGAAATAAAAATTAAAATATTAGTACTAAGTAAGTAAACTAGTATTGCGACCAGAAACCAAATTTATATTTTTATAGACCACTTACAATCAAATGAAAAGTCTACCTTTATTTTAATATATAATCAGAACGTCTACCTGTTGTAAGTAACATAGGGTGCATTCGGACGACCACAGCGGCTGGACAGCTGAGCCAGCGGTAGCGTTTAGACGTCACCGCTGGAAGTCAGCCGCTGAGAGAATTACTAAGCTTTCCCTATCAGCGCTGGATACAACCACTCAGCCGATTTCTGCTAACAGTCAGCCGCTGTGGTTGTCCGAACGCAACCATAGATTTGTCTTAAGCAATCCTTTTAAAAGGCAATACTATTTTTTCTTTATAATCTAGGAAAAACGTAAAATTGCCTTAAAATATAATTGCTCCTCTCTATCTAGTCGTTTCTCTAGGTCGTGATTTTCTACATGGGCTTGTATACTGGGTGACTTAAAAACGCCAACGTTATAGTTTTTACATGTTTTACATTTTTTTTATTTAAATAATTATTTTATTTCAATATCTTTTGATTTTATTAACTTATTAACTTTCTGTTTTCAGAAAGAAGGAGAACATCCTGGTTCAAAAATTTCTGAACCTGGTTTATTACAACATAATATGAGCAGCTTTATACAACATAATATGTGCCGGATAAACACTAAGACGAAGATGTCTCCATTGCCAATCATTATATCCAGAGAAATATATTTTGTAATCGTTTCCTATTTGAAGCGCTTGTTGTATAAAGGGTATAAGTCCACAATACTTTTTAGTTTAGAAACTTGATGACCTATCAAATGTTGTTCTACAGATGAAATATAGGAGGAGACTAGTAGAGTGATATGTGATATGTGATACAACAAACTTGGCTTTAAAAGCGATTAAGGCCAAAAAGTCGTTTTTAAAGGCTGGGAATTGATTCCTCTAATACCATCAATGAATAAAAGACGAAAAAGTGCTGCTTTCTACAGTTAAATTATTAAGTTATTTATAAAAAAAGGTTTATTATTACAAACAAGACCTAAAATACATCGTTAAGACTAACTAACGTAAGCTAACCGAAGTAATAAAATAAACGACTCTGTAAACAAAATGCCATAAACGATGGTGGCGCCACAAGAATTATTGTATAAACGTAATCAGTCCCGGACTAGTTCCCTTTATACGCTTAACAAATATTTTATCGTGCGATATTTCGCGTATGGTAAGAGATACAAATTTCCTTTATAGACTGATGGATCCGTCGACGTTGGTTTAACAAAAATGCATACCTCACTTAATTTCGTACAGAAGTGCACTTATTCCCTTTATACAATAAGCGATTCATTTGCACATGTCCTGTACCTAGCTATCTGGTTTAACTGACTCCGAGCCTGTCATTATCAGATCTGTTCTTTTTCTCGGGCGATGTTATGGTCATATTCCATGTTCCTATTTGTATGTCTATTTCTGAGATTTTTACAATATCAGTTAATGGTAATGTAGTTTTAATTTGTTGATTCGAATAAATTTTGCTAGGTGACGAACTGGTAGGTCCTGTGATCTGTTTAACATAGGCCTCCCCTGTCAGATTTTGTTTTCCATAAACCACGCGCAGTAAAATCAATCGTATGTCCGAGATTTAGCGATAATGAATGAACTGGAGAACACTAATGAAGTACTTTCCTATTGCCTTCCTCAACGAAGTACTACAACCATTCAAACTGTTCAAGTCATGCTTTTGGTAGTCCCATTTCAAGCCGATCCAGGATTATTTTCTCTATACCTTGATCTGGTATGAAGATCGTTGCTATCCGTCACACGTGTTAAATGCTTCTATTATAATAATTACAATATCTACTTATATTCCCTCTTTAGCGTCCAGGCCTATATTTCTTAATATTCCAGAAAATGCATACCAATTCAATATTCATAATATTTTGACTTTCGCAAATTCTCATCATTCTTCTCAAATCTATAACGATCTATGCTGCGTTAGTCTCATTACAGAACTGACCGAATATTGATTTGTAGAAATAAATAGATGGAGTAAAAAAACTTAATCAGACTAGATATAGAGCCAGAAACCTTTTTCGCATCACTAAGGCAAAGTATACCAGACTTGCATATATAACATGCAGTTTAGCAAAATGAGACAAGTGTTCAACGAGAGCGAGAGAGAGAGAGAGAGAGAGAGAGAGACTTGTATTGCTTAATACATCTAACAAAGATGTTCTAGTACCAAAGATATACCAGTTCTATGGTGGTCGAAGCTTCCTCGTCGCTCTCATCACTAATGTCCATCCAACTTACCAGATAAGTAAAATCTAAAGAGGATAAAAATAAAAAGGTGATGGTTTAAAAATTATGATCTTATTGTTTATATCTTTGCCGTAAATGCCGGTCAAATTTAACCGGTTGTATCTCAGGAACCACTCATCACAATTAAACGTTTTTTCTTTTAAAAAAGCTTCCTTCCGCTTTTTTTTCAATACCGTTTTCGAGATTTAATTTAATTTAATATTTTCCGAGACATTCTATATGTTTATAAGCTAAAAAATTGTTTATGATTTTAAAATATTCCTGAGGCCGTTTAAATAGTCCAATTCCAGTATCGTAAAGTACATTAGATAGGTACAGTGTCTTTTTATACAGAAATCAAAGCTATTTTTTTGTATCATAAATATTGTGGTTATTATAGCGACCATAAATTTTTAATTAACAATTCAATTGTTGCTAAACTGTTCATTCGATTTCCGTCGGCTTCTGGAATTATAATCTATATAAAAAGAGCTTTTATACTACCAAGCTATTTAATTATTATTAAAAAATTATTTATCTAAAAGTGTAGATGAAAATTAAAGATTTTTTTGGAAAAACTGGCATTTTCCGGGGAAAATTTTCGTCGAAGGAAATCGGGAAAAACTCGTCTCTATGCAGAATTTAATTATGGTAAATTTTTATTTGAGTGTTTTGGTGTAAAGTTAAAATCTTTGGAGTTAAAGAGAAAAAATTGAAAAAAAAACATAATTTTCGGGCGCCATTTTGTTTATAAAAAAAGGAGCACACTATCTGCGGACTTTGCATACCTATATTATTTATATATACAATCATAAGATTTGATTCCAGCAATAAAATTGCTGGTAAATAACTTTTCCTTGTATTTTGCTAATTAGCCCAGAGTATTTATTGAAATACTTATATTCTCATATGTCCCTTGCTTATTAAGCGCCCTAACTATACTATATCACTTTTTACAGATCTCGTAGATAAACGTAAGTCTGATTGTCCTTACAGGAAAAATAAATTATTATAAGTATGTTACATTTTATAGAAATCTATAAGTTACTTATCAGAAACTTTTGATGAAAACTCATAAGGGAAACGCACTTTGAAAAATAATTGTTTATCAAATAATCTCTCACTACGACAGGTATTCTTCTTCTTTAAGTTCCATCTTCTATCGAAGGTTGGAAATCATCATGGCAATGCGGACCCTGTTGACTGCCGCTCTAAATAGCTCTGCACTACTGCATTCGAACCATTCCAGTAAGTTCTTAAGCCAGGATGTTCTTCGTCTTCCCACATTTCGCTTTCCTCGGATTTAAACAAGGCCTTTGCCTTGCTTAATAATTTATTCTTGTACAAAATAAAATTTTAAACTAATATTACTGTAAATGAAGAAAAAGACAGACGTACTCTCAATCATTTAATTGTGTACTTCCGACGACCGGTTTCGCTCTCTATAGGTTGCAGAGCATCATCAGGTCAACGGTTACAAGTCACTAAATGATTCGGATACAAGGAGCTATAACCTCATTATTCCATAACATGATGTTTCTGCTTAAGTTATGCTAACGGGATATGGTGGAAAAGACGGAGAGTGTTACAAAGGTAAACAAAGGTAAACAAGTTTATAGTATTTGGGATTTCTTGAGGGTGAAGAGATAGTTGTTGAGAGACAACCAACAAATCTGTGTCTATTCTTGTATTTGTGAAGTAAAGTAGTGGATGTCATATATACATTTTTTTTAAAATGTTTACTGTTTACAAAATTTTTTGGAGGTTTTATTGGTTTTAAAGATTTATATTTTTACTTATTAAAGAATTTGTTTTTATTATTTTATCTATATTTATTAACAGAATTCTATTTATTAATGTGTGTGTTAGTGCAAGATTGACAACGTTTGGATACAGACGGGTAGAATGTCTATTATGTATGTTAGATGTGGATGTGCAGCTGTAACCTAAATTGTTAAGGCTAGTACTACTTGATGTTCTAATGAAAGGAGTAGTGGTCGTGTAAGGGAAGACAAATCAGAAAGCTTAAAAACTTAAAAAGTTGTAGCTAAAATATAAATTAGCAGTCATATATTAAAACAGTAATAAATGTTAATTAATAGAAAACAATGTAGGTACCTCGAACTGAGATATAAGTTAAAGGGGGTGGAGAAGTAGAGTAGAAAATAAAAGAATAGAAAGAAAGGTAGGAAGTAAAATTCAGTTGTAAGTAATTGATTGCAAATTGAGACTATGTTTTAATACCAGCAGTGAACAAATGTCAATAAACTATTGAATTAGATAAAAGAAATAGTAATAAATTGTATTTTGTGGGTATACCTACATTGCATTTTAAAAATTCGTCAATAAATAAATAGGTGAGTGAATTCACATCACATTAAATTAAAACAAACACATAGGACACAAGACGAAACAACAAATAATGTGGGAAGTTTAAGTTAGGAGCACTGCATTTAATTTATTTTAACTGTCTTGGTTTTTAGTACAAGAATCATTTTTTACTTTGAATTTTTTATAAAATTAAAAAAAAAATTATAAAAAATTCAAAGTAAAAAATGATTCTTGGACTAAAAACCAAGACAGTTAAAATAAATTAAATGCAGTGCTCCTAACTTAAACTTCCCACATTATTTGTTGTTTCGTCTTATGTCCTATGTGTTTGTTTTAATTTAATGTGATGTGAATTCACTCACCTATTTATTTATTGACGAATTTTTAAAATGCAATGTAGGTATACCCACGAAATACAATTTATTACTATTTCTTTTATCTAATTCAATAGTTTATTGATATTTGTTCACTGCTGGTATTAAAACATAGTCTCAATTTGCAATCAATTACTTACAACTGAATTTTACTTCCTACCTTTTTTCTATTCTTTTATTTTCTACTCTACTTCTCCACCCCCTTTAACTTATATCTCAGTTCGAAGTACCTACATTGTTTTCTATTAATTAACATTTATTACTGTTTTAATATATGACTGCTAATTTATATTTTAGCTACAACTTTTTAAGTTTTTATGCTTTCTGATTTGTCTTCCATTACACGACCACTACTCCTTTCATTAGAACATCAAGTAGTACTAGCCTTAACAATTTAGGTTACAGCTGCACATCCACATCTAACATACATAATACTCATTCTACCCGTCTGTATCCAAACGTTGTCAATCTTGCACTAACACACACATTAATAAATAGAATTCTGTTAATAAATATAGATACAATAACAAAAACAAATTCTTTGATAAGTAAAAATATAAATCTTTAAAACCAATAAAACCTCCAAAAAATTTTCTAAACAGTAAACATTTTAAAAAAATTGTATATATGACATCCACTACTTTACTTCACAAACACAAGAATAGACACAGATTTGTTGGTTGTCTCTCAACAACTATTTCTTCACCCTCAAGAAATCCCAAATACTATAAACTTGTTTACCTTTGTTTACCTTTGTAACATTCTCGGTCTTTTCCACCATATCCCGTTAGCACAACTTAAGCAGAAACATCATGTTATGGAATAATGAGGTTATAGTTCCTTGTATCCGAATCATTTAGTGACTTGTAACCGTTGACCTGATGATGCTCTACAACCTATAGAGAGCGAAACCGGTCGTCGGAAGTACACAATTAAATGATTGAGAGTACGTCTGTCTTTTTCTTCATTTAAAATGAACTCTCACATGCAACCCTTCAACATTTTAATATTACTGTATTTCTCGGTTGCAGTCACTGGAAACTAAGATTTTATAACAAGAACAACAAAGTTCAGATACACAGTAAAAGAAACGAAACTTAAATGGAAATATACAGAATATTTAGAGCAGTTATTCAGTAACTAGCATAAATCAATTTGTGCTTGGCTTCACACGATCAAAAGGATTCGCCTGCATGAAACGAGTAGTTTATCTAAAGAAGACAGTTGAACTAAATTAAATATGAATAGCTAGCAGTGAAGACGATACAAATTTAAATAACAAGCATCCTGACAAATGTAAAAAATTTGATTGAATTTCTTTGAAAGTAGTTATTTCTTTGGAGCATCTAACATTTATAAAATAATATAATAATACATTGCGAAACAAAAAGAGATGAAACTAGCGGGGGTGGAAATTATCGTTATAAACTTATAAATTAAAATTACATTACATAGTTTCTCGCCTTTAGACGTATCAGAACAGTATGGCAACTGTCACAGACGTCTAAAGGTGGGAAACTCTGTAATGAAATGTTAATTTATACTTTTACGTATTTTTTATGAGAAATAAGCCACAATTTTACTAAAAAATGAATTTATTAACGTTTAATAGTATTAATATTTAATTTATTAAATATTTAATTTATTAAATAGTGGATGTGTGAGTTATTCGTAAGGGGATTTTTCCACATTCTCTATTTCATTTGTTTGATTTTGTTACGATTGGTCGGTGAACCAACTATGTATCTTTTGATCACTGAGTGTGTTCAAAGATTGACTCCTTTTTTTGTTTTTTAAACATATATTTTACTTTAAGTAATTAGGGAATTAAAACTTGAGACTGTCATTGTCAGATGATGCGTAGATATACGCTCCTGTTATGTCTATGTCTCGAATGTTGTTTTTTGATGGAATGTGTCTAAAGATATTCAACCTCTCATCTTTACCGATGAGCCCAGGGAGGTTGAAGAGGGCGAAACACATTTCTGAGAACTGGTGTTTGGATCTTTGATTCTATTCAGAAAATTTTTCCCCAGCCCGAAATAGTGGATGTGCGAGTTATTCGTAAGGGGATTTTTCCACATTCTCTATTTCATTTGTTTGATTTTGTTACGATTGGTCGGTGAACCAACTTTGTATCTTTTGATCACTGAGTGTGTTCAAAGATTGACTTCTTTTTTTTTTGTTTTTTAAACATATATTTTACTTTAAGTAATTAGGGAATTAAAACTTGAGACTGTCATTGTCAGATTATGCGTAGATATACGCTCCTGTTATGTCTATGTCTCGGATGTTGTTTTTTGATGGAATGTGTCTAAAGATATTCAACCTCTCATCTTTACCGATGAGCCCAGGGAGGTTGAAGAGGGCGAAACACATTTCTGAGAACTGGTGTTTGGATCTTTGATTCTATTCAGAAAATTTTTCCCCAGCCCGAAATAGTGGATGTGTGAGTTATTCGTAAGGGGATTTTTCCACATTCTCTATTTCATTTGTTTGATTTTGTTACGATTGGTCGGTGAACCAACTTTGTATCTTTTGATCACTGAGTGTGTTCAAAGATTGACTTCTTTTTTTTTTGTTTTTTAAACATATATTTTACTTTAAGTAATTAGGGAATTAAAACTTGAGACTGTCATTTTCAGATGATGCGTAGATATACGCTCCTGTTATGTCTATGTCTCGAATGTTGTTTTTTGATGGAATGTGTCTAAAGATATTCAACCTCTCATCTTTACCGATGAGCCCAGGGAGGTTGAAGAGGGCGAAACACATTTCTGAGAACTGGTGATTGGATCTTTGATTCTATTCAGAAAATTTTTCCCCAGCCCGAAATAGTGGATGTGTGAGTTATTCGTAAGCGGATTTTTCCACATTCTCTATTTCATTTGTTTGATTTTGTTACGATTGGTCGGTGAACCAACTTTGTATCTTTTGATCACTGAGTGTGTTCAAAGATTGACTTCTTTTTTTTTTTGTTTTTTAAACATATATTTTACTTTAAGTAATTAGGGAATTAAAACTTGAGACTGTCATTGTCAGATGATGCGTAGATATACGCTCCTGTTATGTCTATGTCTCGAATGTTGTTTTTTGATGGAATGTGTCTAAAGATATTCAACCTCTCATCTTTACCGATGAGCCCAGGGAGGTTGAAGAGGGCGAAACACATTTCTGAGAACTGGTGTTTGGATCTTTGATTCTATTCAGAAAATTTTTCCCCAGCCCGAAATAGTGGATGTGTGAGTTATTCGTAAGGGGATTTTTCCACATTCTCTATTTCATTTGTTTGATTTTGTTACGATTGGTCGGTGAACCAACTTTGTATCTTTTGATCACTGAGTGTGTTCAAAGATTGACTTCTTTTTTTTTTTGTTTTTTAAACATATATTTTACTTTAAGTAATTAGGGAATTAAAACTTGAGACTGTCATTGTCAGATGATGCGTAGATATACGCTCCTGTTATGTCTATGTCTCGAATGTTGTTTTTTGATGGAATGTGTCTAAAGATATTCAACCTCTCATCTTTACCGATGAGCCCAGGGAGGTTGAAGAGGGCGAAACACATTTCTGAGAACTGGTGTTTGGATCTTTGATTCTATTCAGAAAATTTTTCCCCAGCCCGAAATAGTGGATGTGTGAGTTATTCGTAAGGGGATTTTTCCACATTCTCTATTTCATTTGTTTGATTTTGTTACGATTGGTCGGTGAACCAACTTTGTATCTTTTGATCACTGAGTGTGTTCAAAGATTGACTTCTTTTTTTTTGTTTTTTAAACATATATTTTACTTTAAGTAATTAGGGAATTAAAACTTGAGACTGTCATTGTTAGATGATGCGTAGATATACGCTCCTGTTATGTCTATGTCTCGAATGTTGTTTTTTGATGGAATGTGTCTAAAGATATTCAACCTCTCATCTTTACCGATGAGCCCAGGGAGGTTGAAGAGGGCGAAACACATTTCTGAGAACTGGTGTTTGGATCTTTGATTCTATTCAGAAAATTTTTCCCCAGCCCGAAATAGTGGATGTGTGAGTTATTCGTAAGGGGATTTTTCCACATTCTCTATTTCATTTGTTTGATTAATAATAAATAATAAATAATTAAATATTTAATAAATTAATAGTATTACTTATTGTATATCTATGTAATATTAATATTAATTATAATTTAAACATATTAAAGTCAGAATTTGGTATTAGTTTTTTGAAGGTAGATTAAATGTAAGACCAAATACTTACGATGTCGGGATAGTATCACGAGGTTTTTTCCTGGTTTTCCCTCGTGATTTACTATGGAAACTCGAGAATTTTACTGTCATCGTTGCATTTGGTTGTCTTTTTAAAGACAGATGAAATGCTATGATTTTTTTGCGACGGATATTCTTGAGTTGGGATTGATTTCATGTAATCGAATGAACTATCTTTTAGTAAAGTCGTCCCAGGAACGCAACTCATAAATATTGGCGATATCATTTTAAAGTCTTCTACTTTAAAATGTATAATATACGTCTGAATTGCCAATATAAATGAGTCAGATTAAATAAATTATTAGAAGAATTTTTTTACTTAGCAACAACATGTTTGTTTTATTTTAATAGTATTTTGTATTTTGACAACGAAACCCGATTTGGGCTTCGAAACGTTAATAAATTCATTTTTTTGGTAAAATTGTGGCTTATTTCCCATAAAAAATACGTAAAATTATAAAAATGCCACAAGGAAATAGCTTCAGAACAACGTTAATTTATACGTTTATAACGATAATTTCCACCTCCACTAGTTTCATCTCTCTTCGTTTCGCAATGTATTATTTTTTACATCTTTTGCGTTATTTTGCCGGTTATTAGCGCGCTCATCATTGTAATGTCAGATGTATAACAAAATTTACGCCAGTCAATGGAAGCATATTACCTCCGAATTCTATCCTACTGCATGGATTTTAATGAAATTTTGGAAATAGCCTCTGCTTATCTTCTAATTCAAAGTCTACCCCATGCCGATGTGTGCTTTTATTTTGTGCACCCCCTTCTCGGGGGTGGAAAATTTTTTGATTTAAATAACCACGGAAGTCGCTAGAAAACCTAATTCTAAGCAAAAACTGTTCTATAATTTTTTTTGAAAACTAAATAGTTTTTCAGTTATTCGTAGTTGAAAATTGGCCATTTTCATTAAAAAATGACACATTTTCAGACGGTTTTTGCGAATACTTTAAAAACTATGCATCTAACGAAAAAAACTATATAAAATATTTTTGTAGCTTATAAAAAAACAAAGAGACTCGTTCCTACATACAGCGTGTCTATACCTCGTCCAATTTACTTACCGTTGCACGTCATCCGCGCCATAGCCTGTGACACGATACCAACACGAAATATCTAGGCGGTAGGTGTGTTCTCTTTAGAATTATTTTGATTCTAAAAAAGAACCCACCCACCGCCTAAATATTTCGTGTTGGTATCGTGTCACAGGCTATGGCGCGGATGACGTGCAACGGTAAGTAAATTGGACGAGGTATACTTAAGTTGGAAACATATGGGAAACTTTTTTGTTATTCATTTTACGAAAAAAAGTTATTCTTTATAAAAAGTTCTGCATACTCTAAAACCTAAGATTCAATCATCAGATATCAAATTTTGTCAATATTATACGAGATATGTCAAAAAATATGAACTTCGTTCAAGAGTAAAATACCTTTATTTCTCTCAATATCGAAAATTCTTATTATGAAAAGTTGTTTGGAAATAAAAAATAAGATCAAATATGCAATTACATGCTTCTAATTGGAAAAAAATATTTTCCAAATTTATCTCAAATTTATTGATACTAACTTCGTTTTTATTTATTACACATACGATAACTCTTTTATTATTACTTTTACGAAAAAAAGGTATTCTTTATAAAAAGCTCTGTATGTCCTGAGACCGAAGATGCATCCATCAGATATCACATTTTATTAATTTTATACGAGGTATGTCAAAAAATATGAATTTCACTAAAGAGTAAAGTACCTTTATTTTTCACAATATTGAAAACTGTTATTCAAAAAGTTGTTTAGAATTAAAAACTATGTTTTAATATGCAATTACATCCTTCTCATTGAAATGTGGTGAAATATCTTGAGCGAATTTCATATTTTTTGACACACCTCGTATAAAATTAATAAAAGTTGATATATCATGGTTGTGTCTTAGATTTCAGACCATGCAGAGCTTTTTATGAAGAATAACTTTTTTTCGTAAAATGAATAATAAACGAGTTATCATATTTGTTATAATTAAAAACGATGTTGGGTATCCATAAATTTGAGAATTTTTTTTTTCAATTAGATGCATGTAGTTGCATGTTTGATCTTAATTTTTAAATTCCAAACAACTTTTCATAATAAGAATTTTCGATATTGAGAGAAATAAAGGTACTTTACCCTTGACCGAAATTTATATTTTTTGACATACCTCGTATAATATTGAGAAAATTTGATATATCATGATTGAATCTTAGGTTTTGGGGCATGCAGAACTTTTTATAAGGAATAACTTTTTTTCGTAAAATTAATAATAAAAAAATTTCCCATATGTTTCCAACTTAAGCAGACACGCTGTATATCTTCTGGTTATAATTCAAAAAGAGATATGGTAGGTGAGAAGAGTTTGTTTTTTTGGTGCATGCTTAAATCGGTGTATTCAACTTGAAATAACAGAGAAACGGTCGATTTAAGGTGTATAATGCTATCAATGCCTTTTAGAGTGATTGAAAAGACCTTTAAAATAAGCAATATTAAATGTCGATTACACTCAACCTAAACGAGATATGCTGCAAAATATTGATGGCTAATGTATTTTAAGAAAAAATGCCTTTAAGAAAAACCCCTCATCCTTCATACATCGTTTTGCTTCTACAATACTTCTTATTATAATGTTAATTATATGTTTAAACAGTTGGACGGGTTTAAAATGAATGGTTTTTGAAATAAAATAAAATCAAAATATAGAGCGCATTTTTAAATTTTCTTAGAAAGCTTCCTTTTCCTCCCTGTAACTTGAAAGCAATAAGAGATACAGTAATGAAAAGCAAAAACAAAATTTTTAACTAAAAAAACCCTACGTTTATGTTTGGTATCTTTTTTTCGTATCTCTTATCATTTTTGAGTTACATGGAGAAAAAGGAAGATTTTTAAGAAAATTTGAAAATGCCCTCTATAATTTGAGCTTATTTTTTTCAAATATCATTAATTTTAAACCCGTCCAACTTTTTAAACTATAGAAATAAAACTATAATAAAAAGCATTGTAGAAGGAAAACGGTGAATTTAAACTCTGAAGGCTGAGGGTGAAAAATTTACTCCCAATTTTTTTCTTAAAATACATTAGTCATCAATATTTTGCAGCACATCTCGCTTAGGTTAAATGTAATCGACATTTAATATTGCTCATATTAAAGGTCTTTTTAAGCACTTTAAAAGGTATTAGTGTTATTATACACCTAAAATCGACTGTTTCTCTGTTATTTCAAGTTGAATACACCGATTTGAGCATGTACCAAAAAACAAACATTTGCTATAAGCAGATTATTACTCTGCTACATATGCTCGACATTGCTGCATGGCTTGGAGAGCTGGACTCTTACAGAGAAACCAATGAAAAAATTGGAGGTTCCTGAAATGTGGATCTATCGAGAAATATTACCAGTAAGTTGGGTTGATCGAATATTCAATTAAATCGTTTTACATCGCATGAAATACGGCACAGACACAACAAAAACAATAAAAATAAAATATCGACGGCACGAAAAAATTATAACAATAGATATGATAGAATATCACATTTTAAACAATTTTAGTTGTTATACTTTTTGTCGAAAAGTTGAAAATGGCGGAGATATTAAGCAAAAACGGTTCTCGTTTAAAATCAAGATGGCGGTTATCGCAACGGCGGAATTCAGTCGAGATTTTAAATTTACACTACTATTGACACCTGACCTTTCAATAATTGTAGCGATTCTCTTTTCACACGAAACGCTTTGAGACGCCAGTAGCAGTGACCAAAAGAACAAGCGTGTTTGTTGATTTTGAAAGCAGTGTTGACAAAAATGGAGCTGTTCGACACAGACACTTTCATTCCTGCGGTTCAGGCTGAAGCTCCTTGTTTGTCTGCGCTTTCGAAGAAGCAACAAAAGCAATGTTTCTTCGTTTGAATTCATAATTAATCAGCTTATACAGACTAACAGACTACATTTTGTCGCCGTTGTCAACTACAAAAAGAAGTTGATCAGAACCACAGCAAACTCCGATGCTAATAGCAACTAATAGTGAAAATCCAGCGCCTTTTTGCTGCCGACTTCGGCTTCAAAAAGTGGTTCATCTGTAAGCGGCCTTAAATTGATTGAGTAAAAGCCGTATTGGCCTAAAAACCGTAGAGTGGCTCGTAAAAATGATGAATTGCTACATCCGTACATTACAAATCCCCAAAATCTGGAGGAAAGCTAGAGTGGTAGCCCTCTTAAAACCAGGGAAGGATCCGGTGGATACAAAGAGTTTTAGACCTGTCTCTCTTTTGTGCCACCTTTTCAAGGCATTTGAAAGAATGATACTGAACCGGATCGCTGAATATGTGGAGACTAAAATTGTTCAAGAACAAGCAGGATTCAGACCCGAAAAGTGCTGCTGCAGTCAAATTCTTAATCTCACCCAACATATTAAAGATGGTTTTGAACGGAAAGAAATAACAGGGAGTAGCGTTCATAGACCTAACTGCCGACTATGACACAGTTAACCATCAACGGCTACTCGCAAAACTCTACGAAGCTACAAAAGATTTCCGACTAACAAGGTTTGTGAAATATTTCCTCCAGAACAGACGCTTCTACGTAACGCTCCAGTCCAAGAACAGTCGGTGGAGGGACCAAAAAAATGGGCTACCACAAGGAAATGTCCTCGCGCCGATTCTATACAACATATATACCAACGACCAACCCATACACCAACAAACAAGGCAAATTATTTACGCTGATGATACAGCTGTGGCAGCTCAGGGAAGAACCTTCAATGATGTCGAAGTGAAACTGACAGATGCCCTGGGAGACTTAGCTCTATACTACGATAAAAACCATCTGAAACCCAATCCTACAAAAATCCAGGTATGTGCTTTCCACCTTAGAAATAAGCATGCCCGAAGGCCGCTGGAGGTGGAATGGCGTGGTCAGATGCTGGTACACAACGAGACGCCAAAATACCTTGGCGTCCATCTAGATAGAACTCTGTCTTACCGATACCACCATCAAGATGTCAAGAAGAAAGTAAGTACCAGAAATAATATCATCCGCAAGCTAACTAATACAAAATGGGGAGCACAACCACACACTTTCCGCACTTCTGCCTTAGCATCATGTTTTTCGGCCGCGGAGTTTGGAGCACCAGTATGGGCAAACTCTGATCACGCAAAGAACGTCAACGTGGCTCTAAATGAAACGGTTCGTATAATATCGGGTAGCCCGAAACCGACACCTATCGAAGAGGTATACCCCATAGCTGGGACTGCTCCACCACCTATCAGGAGGAAGGTCACGTCAGAGGTAGAACGAAAAAAAGAGGAGACGGACCGAAGACACTCTTTATATGACCACCAAACTCAGCCAAGCAGACTAAGATCTCGGAAAAGCTTCCTGAAAACATCAAAATCTATCCCCGAAGCGCCAAAGACGCGTTGAATACTCCTATCGCAAGCGTCAGCTACCGCGACACATTTTCCTCCCTCAGAGAAAATATCTGCTGGACACAATTTACCGTATCCGACTTGGAAAGCGCTAAACAGACTAAGAACCGGCGTTTCACGTTGTGCTAGTAACCTGAAAAAATGGGGATACCAGGAGGACGATACCTGCGACTGTGGCGCGGTTCAGACCAGCCTGCATCCACTATGATGCACAGAGATGAGAGAGACCTGCACAGAACAATACTTAATTATAGCAAATGACAGGGCCATCTATGTGGCCAACCATTGGAAATACAGAATTTAAAGTTGTTGGTGTTCCGGACACGGAAAGTAAGTAAGTATGTAATTGATTGAGTTATATTCAGAAGTTACTTACAAATGAGTAATGACAAAATATTTTTTTACGTAAAATTTTGTAATTTTAATAGTAAAGAAACTCACCTGTATCGAGATCAACGACCTGAGATAGGAATCCTTCTCGGATAATGTTAAATTGCTGACATGTCCTCTGTCTTCCCATTTATTCAGGATCGACCGCAACTTTCTCTCGTCCTTTTTGGGAGCGAAGACGTGAAATGTTACGTCAATTCCTGTCCTGAAGTGCCTGCAATGACAAAAAACGATCTTAAAGCCCAGCAATGAATAGTAAATAGAATTTGCTGTTCCGTGGGTGGTTGAAAGTTTTCCGAAAGGAAAATTGTGGAAATTTTAAAGTATGCATAATACAGTACAAATATTTAAAATGTTATAGTTCAAAGGATATTATTATGTTAATATTCATGTTTTAATAATAATTTCAATAGATTTAAAATAACGCAAATACATCCTTATAATTATTGAATTTTTTTTTATTTTTCCTTAATTACGGACACTAACCAACATTTTCATTTCTTGTAAAATATGATAACGCTTTTATTATAAATTTTACCATAAATGCAACCATCAGAATATCAAATTTTATCAATTCTATATAGTCCATTCTTTCACGGTTTTTGCTCTAAATTTTAAAGAACCGCTTGGATTGACATGAAATTTGGCATAATCATAGCTAACATGTCAAAGAAAAAAAGTGATATTGTGCCGATCTGTGCTTTTGCCCTGGGGGTGAACTTTCAGCCCCTCGTGGGGGTGAAAAAATATATGTCCAAAATAAGTCCGGAAATGGGTAAACTGACTAATTTTAAGTAACTTTTGTTCTATAGAGCTTTTTCGCCAAGTCAACACTTTTCGAGTTATTTGTGAGTGAGTATGTTCATTTTTCAACAAAATAACCACATTTTTAGACGGTTTTTCGCAAATAACTCAAAAAGTAAGTATTTTGTCGAAAAAACGTTCTTAGCAAAATATAGCTTATAAAAGGAGTAAAAAATGGTGTACGCGTTAGGTCTCTGGATCTCGTAGAACCAGAGTTATAGCCAATGAAAAATAGATTCATATTCACCAAATTTCAAATAGAATATTTCGACGTAAAATATCCTAAAAATTAAGCACTTTTTGGGAAAAACTCATTATAACATTTTTAAATTGTTTAAAAAAGCTTTATTTTTGTTTTTACAAAAAGTTTCTAGCTTTAAATTTAAGCAAGTTACGTTCAAAATAATGTTGGTCCCTTTTGTTTTTACAAAAAAAAATCGGGAAGACCACCCCCTAATTAGCAACTTAAATGAAATTAATCGTTACCGCTCCCCAAATTATTTTACTTATGTTGTGTTTATATGATCTGTAAGTTTCATCCATTTAAAGTGCTTATTTTTGAAAATATTTGGTTTCAAAATAAAATTTTTAAAAATTTAAATTTTGAAAAATATGATTTTTTTTCAAAATAACTTAAAAATTGTTAGAGATACCAAAAATCTCCAAAAACAAAAAAAGTCAGATTTGCTTTTCTGAATATCATGTATTTTTTTGTTTTTCTGTTAGACAAAAATTGATTGAGATTTTGTGTTTCTAAATTTGCATACATTCCTGATCAGTGACTCGTTCAACCCCTTTTAAATACAGCCCTTTCAATAATAAGGACTTTGAACCGATGAAACTTACAGATCATATAAACAATATATACACGAGTCAAGAAATTTGTAAAGTCGTAACGATTAAGTTCATTTAAGATACTAACTGGGGGGTGATTTTCTCGATTTTTTTACCAAAACCAAAAGGGACTAACTTTATTTTGAGCGTAACTTGTTTAATTTTGATGCTAGAATTTTTTCTTATAAAACAAAAATGAAGATTTTTTTTAACACTTTAAATAAGTTGTAATGAGTTTTCCCCGAAATGTGCTTCATTTTTGGTTATTTCACGTTATAGTATTCCATTTGGACTTTGACGAATATGAACATATTTTTCATTAGCTACAACTCTGCTGGTACTAGGTATAGAGACGTGATATACACACCATTTTTTTAAATTTCTGACAGACTATATTTTTGCTAAGAATGTTTTTTCGACAAAATACTTTCTATTTGAGTTATTTGCGAAAAACCGTCTAAAAGCGTGGTTATTTTGTTGAAAAAATGAACATATTCACTGCTAAATAACTCGAAAAGTATTGACTTAGTGAAAAAACCCTATACAACAAAAGTTACTTAAAATTAGCCAGTTTATCGATTTCCTGACTTTCTTTGGACGAATATTCTTTCACCCACAAGAGGGGGTGAAAACCACCCCCAGGGCAAAAGCACATATCGGCACAATATCACTTTTTTTCTTTGACTTGTTAGCTAGGTTTATGCCAAATTTCATGTCAATCCAAGCGGTTCTTTAAAATTTAGAGGTTTTGCAATATTTTACCGTTACAGAACGGACTAATACGAGGTATGTAAAAAATATGAATTTTGCTCAAGAATAGGCAAGGTACCTTTATAGTTCACAATATTTTAATTATTATTTTATCATATTAATATTGTGTAAAATGGAGATATTTCACTATTGAGCGAAATTCATAATATGTGACGTACCTCGTATAAACTTGACAAATTTGATATACACTCACCGGCACAAAATTCCGCCACTCAAAACTTTTGATTAAGTTTGACAATTTATAACTTTATTATTTTTACTCCGATTTTCAAGATTATTGCATCATTTTGTAGGTACATGTATTGATATCGTTTTCATAGTTCTGTCATATTATCCCGGAGGCATCACTAAGATTTTGTTTTTTGAATTTTCCGAATATCTCCTTTTTTGTAAGAGCTGTAGAATTTTTGTAAATAAAAACACTGTTTGGACAGTAATAATATACATCACGTTGTAAACCGCTGCGAAATTTATCAGTTTTTAAATGATACAAAGACAATTTAAAATTATTTTGTTAGTTCCTCCACATTGTTATAGTGGAAACACCATGCAAACCTCGCAAACCTGACGTGAGTACCAAAAACCACATTATATTATATTTATATTAATAATAATATAACCTATAAAATATCCAAGAAATATAAATAGGACCAGTTTTGGGCCAAGATCCACACCGGTTTTTGAACCGGCGACAGGGCCGGTCTTGCAACGTCTCCAAAATTAATCAAACATGACTTCGAATAACACCATGAACACTTCCCAAAATTCATCTCACATCTCATATTCCAGTGTTGTTAACACGTTTAAACAACCAACAAAAGACGAAGCCATTGTTCTTTCTAGTATTGAAGGAACCAAAGTTCAAGAGTACATCATAGCCGTCGGTTCAATAGTTGGTCCACGTAACGTATCTTTCGCTTCCAGAATAGCCAACAATAGAATATGTATATATCTTTCCTGCAAAAATATAATTGATTCATTGCTGCACTCCCACAAATACGTCAATATAAAAGAAACTCAAGTAGAAATAAGAAGACTTATCACTCCAGCTCAAAGACTGATAATATCAAACGCTGGTCCTTCTGTTCCAACCACGGTAATTGAACAAGAACTACGTAAAATGGGTATAAACACCGTCTCTAAAATAAATTTTCTTAGGGTAGGAATGCCTGAAAGCGAATATAGCCATGTCTTGAGTTTTAGAAGGCAAACATTTATCACACCTTTAGAAAATATGTCCATTCTCGATTCTTTCATGATGTCTCATGATAATACCACTTACAGACTATACCGTTCTATAGAAGGCTTCAAATGTTCAAAATGTAAGACTATTGGTCACCAGGAAACAGAATGTCCTGACAACGCCAATACAATCACTTCTAATGCTACCACTTCTAATACAACAAATCTTGACCCAACCAATTCTAATCCAACCTCTTCTAAAGCTCTTCCAGAATCCTCCCAAAACACACAATATATAAGAAATCTACCTTATAAGCAAACAGAACAAAAACTTTCTGACAAAGCCTTAATATCCACCTCTAACGATCACCCAGCATCTTCCCAAAACATATTAGATCAGATCTCAGACGTACAGGTCTCTAATAACCAATTAGAATCTACCATAGAAACTGACGACATGTCAAGACCTACAAATAATACAAATGAAACAAACACTTTAAAAATCCCAACATCATCAACTTCCAACAAGATCAGCAATCTTACTCCATTAGAAATAACCCAACCTAAAATTATTCCAAACGTCACAAAACATCTATAAAAAGGCTCATCTCATCGTCTCCAGAAATCAACGAAAATACCACACAGTCCGATTCTCATATCTTCACTTCTCCAGTAACAAGGAAATCAAATAAAAAACAAAAACGTCTAAAAGAAATTCTCGAGATGAACTTTTACTTTCCCTAGAGACAATTAAAGACAAAATCGCAAACAGATCACCACCATTTGTTCTTAACTTAGACGAAATATGTGACTTTCTCGAAAACACATTAAACGCAAAACATCCCGAAATAACCTCAAAAAACTATTCGAACGAAACAGCTGAATTAATTCAGATCCTTAATTTTGTTCACGCCTATACCCACAATTCAAAATTAAAAAATAATATAACTCGATTAAGAAAGAAACTAAGCCCCAATAATTTCTCTTCCACAGAAGAGACCGATGAAACACATTCTCAGTCAGAACTCGAAAATGTCTAACCCCTATATATTACAGTGGAATATCAATGGGTTCTATACCCATTTAGAACAATTAAAACTTCTAATAAATGAAACATGCCCTAAGATCTTATGTCTTCAAGAAACTCATTTTAAGCAATCCAATATTAATCTTCAAAACTACCAATGTTTTCCAAAAAACAGAATAGCACAACAGGCAAGTGGCGGAGTAGCCATCTTTGTAAGAACAGACCTAGAAGCTAAGCCAAAGAAGATCCCATAGAATCACAGACGATGACCTCAAGACAATCCTCACCAAAAAAGTTTCATCAGTGTTAACATATTTAAAAGACATCAAATTGTATAACTCTATTTAATGTAATACTTTGTATTGTTATATCCACTAATAACCCTGCGCGGTTGATGTGGTTTTGTGTTTAAATAAAAAAAAAACACTGATTGAAGGGGATGGGTACGTATTTTCGGCTGCAATGCTATTCAAATGGGGATTCATTTTTTCGACTCCTGAAAAAAGTAATTAGTATTTTTGAAAAATTTAAACGCAGAATGAAAGATTGCGTTATTAGCTAGGGCTGAAAGTCCCTGATAACTTCTATAACGTTTATTTTAATAAGTTACAGGGGTAAAAAACTAAGAGAAAATTTAGTGTGATTTTTAATTTCAAATATCTCATTCAAAATAAACTTTTTATTTATTCTTTCGGCCTTTCGGTCCTCGGTAATAATTTAGTCTTTCATTCTTCGTTTAAATTTTTCAAAAATATTTATTGGTTTTTTCAGGGTTCGAAAAAACTGAACACAATGTCCGTGGTAATATTTTCCAAATCTATCTTTGTCTTACAACGCACTCAGTCAAATAGAATATTGTCAGCATATGACAATATTATTGTCAGTCAGACAGTGACAATCAGTGACAATTTTAAATATTTGACATGGCATCGGGAATATTTTGAGTTGTTGATTAAATAATATTGATATACATAGTGTATTTGATAAATAATTGATTTAAGACGTGAACTTGATAAAAAGTTATTTATTGTGTATTATTTGTGGAAGATCCAGGCAGAGAATACATCAGGATAATATATTCTGTGATCCAAGTATTTTGTTGTTATAGATGTTCAAAATTGTAAGCGTTCCATAGTAACGATATATTATAGGTCTGGATCCCGCGTATTAAAAAAAAGTTGATTAATAGCAAGCTGAAAATTTGTTAATAGCTTAAGGGTGTCTAGTCGGACAAACTTTAATAAATGGGAACACTGGAACAGGGGAAGTTTTAATTGTGGAACAGGTTAAAAATTTGGAACGGTCACACCTCGAAAACGGCACATTCATTTTGTCCGACAGAACAGACTTAAACTCTTCGAACAGAGATTAAACTCTCATGCAAAAATCAGACTGCTATTTATCACCAAATGGGCGTTTTAATGAGTGGAACATGTAGAATATGTCAAATGACAGGAATCATGACAGGTGATAAATAGCAGTCTGATTTTTGCATGAGAGTTTAATCTCTGTTCGGAGAGTTTAAGTCTGTTCTGTCGGACAAAATAAATGTACCGTTTTCGTGGTGTGACCGTTCCAAATTTTTAACCTGTTCCACAATTAAAACTGCCCCTGTTCCAGTGTTCCCATATATCAAAGTTCATCCGATTAGACACCCTTAAGCTAATAACAAATTTTCAGCTTGCTATTAATCAACTTTTTTTTCATACGCAGGATCCAGACCTATTATTAAAAAATCACTTTAACACTATTGCTCTTTTCTAGATTGAGTATTACTTTTTGTTGTATATATAAATTATTACAATCACTAAATACATAGTTAGTGAAAAAATTATCATATTTATTAACTGAATTAATAATTTGCAACTATACAAATAACAGTTATCCAAGAACATTCAAAAGCCATCTCTTTAAAGTTAATCATGACATTGTCAAGTATAATGACATTCTAGTAATCCACGAGGAAAAATTTCCTGTAGTTGGCTGTATACCATTACAAAAACATAAAATCCTTTATAAAAGGTATATTTGTTAAAATCCCTATACAGGGCTACATCAAAGACAGAACTAGTTTTCAATCGGTTGACCGATCATCATCAGTGCAATCTTAGAATCTACATGCAAGCCACCAAAGTAAAAAACCTCGGTACCTCGGGCGAAAAACATTGGATATCTTAATCATCCATGTTATAATTCACATCTTAGTCATATGTTCCGATGACGGATCAATTGTAAAGGGGTTTTTACCCTGTTATTTTTACTTTGGTGGCTTGCATGTAGATTCTAAGATTGCACTGATGATTATCGGTCAACCGATTGAAAACTAGTTCTGTCTTTGATGTAGCCCTGTATAGGGATTTTAACAAATATACCTTTTATAAAGGATTTTATGTTTATGATTCTAGTAATGTTTACATATCCATACCAGTGTGAATTTTACTACACGTAATTTGCCGTGTAAAGACAGAGAAAGTAGGGATAGCCGTAAAATATTTGCGAATTATGTACCGATGGCCTTAAATAGAGGTTGGATTGATAAGATTAGAATGGACCGCATGCAGCCCAGACTTCAATTGTATTGAACATTTATGTGTATTAAATAGTGTGATGTTATGCCTTCTGGTCCCAATTAATTAAAACTCAGGTTTTCCGATAACATTATATTTAATTCGAAGTCGATGATTCACTACATAAGTTGTTTACAATATTAACTTGACCTATCCTATACGTGAATACCTTCCAACTACATCGATAATCATAATCTTCTTTCTCGACCGAGTTAATGTTTATATACAAATTTAAATAATAACAAAACATGACAATTCAATGTTACTTGCGGTTATTGAATCCAAGAACAGATACTACATGGATTAATGACTTTGAATGAGTTTTAAACATCTTTTGTACAGGGTGATATTATAATACCATACCTCCCCGTTTTGTTAAAATTACATATTTTTAAAATGTGATGCTCCTCTTTCCCTTTTACAAAAATGTTTATGGTTACCTAATACTATTTTCAAAAATTAAATTTCCTAACTATCCTAACTAACTGTAACATGGTACGTTTCAGAGTTTTTTTTTTTAATCCTAAAAATTGTTTATTATTATCACTAATTCACTTTCTGTTCCGTCTTGCTTTTTAGTCTTTTCTCCATTCACAAAACAGTGTCCACATAAAAATAGTGACTAAACCTATCGGGATTTTTAATATAGTCTTTTAGTGCCTATATGCATCTCCTATAAGCAGGGGAATAATCTAATCTACCTAACTAAAAATCTCGTATCTAACTAAAAGTCCTAAGCTAAGCTAATATTACTCGAATAAGTAAAAAAATGTATCCTTTACTCTATTACTAATTCGTATTTCAGTCTTCTTTTGATTTATTTATATATGTCTTACTAACTTTAAAATAATGTACCTATAATAAAAATGTAATCTCTCTAAAAACTTCTAATATTTCTCTAACAAACTTCTAATAACTTTCTTGTAGCTATAATAAAGATTTAATCTCTCTAAAAACTTCACCTTTTGTGTCCCTTTGCTTACTATCTACTAACACTTATTGTAAGATATTGTATCCTTAATTCAAACACTTCCATTTTCCGCGAAAATTTAACCTGAATTCATTATATACATTTAAAAATAAGTTATTTATAATTTACATTACTTTAGAGAAAAAAAATTTACAACTTTAATTCTTAGACATAATTCAATGATTAGCTACTTATTTGATATTATTCTTAATTCTGCTTTATTTTGACATTTCTGACAAATTTTATGTTCCTTCTTCCATTTTTCCCACATATTTTAATAAAATTATTTTTTTCTGTCTCTCTTCTTCTTGTCTGGTACTATAACTATATTTCTTCATTTTTCTCCACATAATAACACTTCTACAGTGTACGTAATTCATCTTCATATACATATTTCATATAACAATCATATATCATTTATCTCATGTATCATTTCATATAACATCATAATCATCACTTCATATACTAGCTCCGATACCTTCGTTTTACCTTAATAAAAGAGGTTTCACTCGGATGTCTTAGTTCTCCGCCAATATTAACCCGAATTTTCGCCCTGATCTATACGCACCATTTAGGTGGTATAGTTAACTCAAAACACGAAATAGGTATTTTATGCGGTTCAAATTCTTCTAAAAATATCACAACCTCAATCCCTTGCTTTGAGGCCGTTGTTTATTCAAGAATAGTCATGAATAAAATAGGTACCCTTCAAAACACAGAGTGGGTCTCTAATAAGCTTTCAAGCTTCTATAAATCACTTCTTCTTAGCCTTCTATCGTCCACGTTTGGACATAGGCCTCTCCCAACTCCTTCCATCGGTCTCTATCCTGAGCAACATATTTCCAATTCGTTCCGGCTACTCTTATAATATCATCAACCCATCTCATCTGTGGTCTTCCTCTCGGTCGTTTACTTTGGTAAGGTCTCCAATGTTGTATCGTGGCATTCCAACGTTGGTCTTTTTGTCTAACAGTGTGGCCTGCAAAGCTCCATTTAAGTTTGGCAACTTTTGTTGTTATGTCCTCGACTTTTGTTTTTGATCTTACCCAGTCGCTCCTCTTTTTATCTGACAGTCGTATACCTAACATTGCTCTTTCCATAGCTCTTTCTGTTGTAGCTAGTTTATTCATATTTGCCTTGGTTAGGGTCCAGGTTTGACACCCATATGTCATGATAGGAAGGATGCACTGGTTGAACACTTTGGTCCTCAAATATTGAGGTATTTTGCGGTTCTTAAGTATCCAACCAAGTTTTCCAAATCCTGCCCATGCTAGTCTTGCTCTCCTATTAATTTCCGCACTTTGGTTTTCTTTGTCAAGTTTCAGGATTTGGCCTAGGTAGATATATTCCTGGACTTTTTCTATCTCACTGCCATTTATAGTTATGCGTCTGGGGTCATCTGTGTTTGTCATTATTTTTGTTTTGTTCATGTTCATTTTTAGGCCGACGTATTGGGAGCTGCCTGCGAGTTCCTCTATCATAATTTGCAGTTCCTCGAATGAGCTCGCTATAATCACAATGTCGTCAGCGAATCTGAGGTGATTTAGCTTCTTGCCATTAACGTTAATGCCATAGGTTGACCAATTTGTCGTTTTGAAGACGTCTTCTAGTGCTAGGTTGAAAAGCTTTGGCGATATTACGTCTCCTTGTCTCACGCCTCTCTTAATAGGGATGGGATTTGTATTTTCGAGAAATACCCACGTTGGGCGCCATTTTGTAACATCCTGATCATAACAAGACCAGGGCATTAAGCAACACCACACTGTTGGGAGAAACGATGGGAGGAATTCCTCGAACATCCCTTAGGATATTCAAAAGAAGAACGTCCACCGTTCCATCCATCAGAATGGTGCTCTGCCCGACTGCTCAGCCCTGGGTTCGTTCCCTGTTCATTCTTCCTTCACACCCATCCCAGAAAAGGTACAGGAAATAAAAAGTCTACCTAATCATTTTTAAATACGCTATTTATTGAAATATAAAAAAAACTTAACAAAAATCATTTTTATGGTATACTGATAACAAGTTAATTTTCTAAGCCCGTGACCGAGACCCCGCTGGTAATCGGTACAAAAGTTATAAAGGTAAAAATTTACTCAGCTTTAAGTCCTTCCGTTACAGTTCCTAAAGGAGGTCCCCAATCCCTGTAGAATTTGTCGTCGCCAGTAGTTAAGGGAAGTCTAGGGCTACGTTGTTGGGCTGTCTTGTCTCTGTAGGGCTGTCTTGTTTAATTTATTCTACTGCATCAGGATGCGGTTGTAAGCTAATTCGCTCTCCAAGGTAGCGGTAGAAGGTTTTCTTTTCCAGGTGCTTGATTAAAATCTTCTTCCCGAGGTAGGGGCTAGAAAAATTCAAACAAGGATCAGTTTTCTCCCAAAAGAAAAGCCCGATCAGAAATAAAGCTGAGTATTGTCAGAAACACGATCTCAGCAAAATCTCTGACCAAGGCGTGGTATTATTAAAAATAAAAAGAAACGGAAAGAATTATATCAATAAAATATTATAACTATGTACAGGAAATAAAGTAATATACCATAATATACCAGAGAAAAATAAATAAAATTATACAAGTTTTTAAGCTTTATTTCAAGGAGAAATAGGTATCTGCTGTGCAAAAGAAATCAGTGAAAAACTTAGGCTAAAACTAGATAATCAAACTTACCCATTGTTTAACGGCCTACACACAAACACGATAATGTATGCCAATATTGTGCCTGATTTACGTGGCAATGGCAAAAGGGAGCTAGTACAAATTTTTATCGCATTAAATAGCTTCGAAGAGATGTACTAATTGACTTGACGGTAGTAGGGTCGCTTCTAGAAATATATAGTCCGAGGGACAAATACCAAGCGGAGCTTGGTGTAGCGTTCAATCGGCTAATTGAAACGTTACACACCCCCCAAGGTACCGGAAAATTTTTTCACAGGGACTTGAAAAAATTTTTTTTTATAAAAGAAAAAGAATAGTTGTAAAAAAAAATGTGAATAAGAAGAAGGATGACAAGTAAGAATGGCAGAAAAGAAAAAAAATGTTGATAAAAAATTCGAGACGTGAAAAGAAGAAGAAGCAGAAGAAGAATGAATAAGTAGGGTAATTATATTTAAGATAATATTAAAAAGAAAACAAGAAGAAATAGTTGATTTGAAAGAGAGAAAGAGAGAGAGAGACAATATTTAGCACAAATCAAGTTATTAAAGTTAAATATAAATATTTGGACCAGCAATAAAAAATTGTTGCTAATAGCTGTACTATAAAATTCAACTGTAAAAATAAATGACGCTAACCAGCTAGTTAAGCCTTGTTCTCTGAACTTTTGCTGCAGATACCTTCATTCGAAGAAAAAGAATAAAGCATTGTATTAATAACTAAAAATAAGCTGAATTAATATTTAACAAATTCTGTAGGTATACCTAATTAATACTAAAAGCTAAAATTTAAACTTACAATTATAAATAAAATAAATAATAAGGGATGCGCCTTTGGAGTAAAGTAAAGCACCCCTAGGTCAAAGCAAAAGTTAGGCAGTAAGCACAACATATTATTCAGCCTATCAATAAAAATGGAGGTACGGTAATATGAGATAAATAAAATTTTATTGATAGTAAAATAAAGATGTACTAGATAAACTGCCAGAAAAGTTTAGACAAGTCAAGGTTATAATCATAGATAAAAAGTGAAACAATGAACTTAGAAAAGATAAAGAAGAATGATAACGAATGAACATAATTTAAAAGTCTGATATTAAGAGCCAATAACAAACAATGTCAATAAAACAAAAGAAGACTCTTGAAATATTTAAAGTAATCACAATATATAAAAAAATAAATCTCAGATGTTTTGGTGGGTGTTGAGATGAAAGTAGTTGAAGCTCAAATTCTAATGAGATATTTCAAGAGTGCCAGGGCGCCATGCAAGCAAAAAAATCGAAGAATCACTTAGTACCTTCCTAATTTGACAAGAGCAGTGGGTTTCTTATTGTCTCAAGTTGCCTCATAATATTTAGCTTATAATATTGTTAGTTCTTCTCTTATCTATATAGTTCTTCTCCAAATTCCTTATCTCGACGCATCAGGTCGGTTCGTTAAAAATATATATTTTGCTTATAGCAATGTTTATCGTATGTCATCACTAATCATTATTTATTAAAAAAAATATCATTTATCACTCAAAAAATATTAATTCAGGTTCATATCATACAAAATTTAACACAAAATCGATTAAAATGTATCTATAGAATCAATAAATATCAATAATAAAAACAACTGGCCAATAAAAATTCAATAATAGTATACATATTCGTCAATAAAAAAATAGCATATGCAAAAGTTAGATAAAAATATTCAAAATCAGTTCATATCTCAAAATTCGATAGAAATTTTTGAAAAAAAAAGTTCGAGATTCCATAAAATATTAAAAATTAACCGGACTAAAAATCGAAATCGGATAGAGATTTTTCAAATAAATTTAATAACAATTCAAAATTCGATAAAAATTCAAGAATAGCATATATAATAAACTTCTATAAAAATATTCAATTCAAAAATCACTTCATATTTCAAAATTTATAGATATTCTTAAAAAAAAAATCGATACTTCATAAATTCAGCAAAGATAAATATTCAATGTTCAATAATAATATAAAACGAGGAAAGCATTTTTAATAAAGATAGACATTCTTACTTACATTTTATCACTTTGTCTTTGCACTGTCGCTCACTGGGTTGACCGTCTCACAATACGGGCAGTATTGGATCCTCGATTCCTGGTCCATTTTCGCCGTCTCCATTTCCAAGCTGGTGCCGCCATCTCTGCTCCTTTCAGAAGACCTCCTCTAGTCTGCAGGATCAGCCATGTATTAAATAGTGTGATGTTATGCCTTCTGGTCCCAATTAATTAAAACTCAGGTTTTCCGATAACATTATATTTAATTCGAAGTCGATGATTCACTACATAAGTTGTTTACAATATTAACTTGACCTATCCTATACGTGAATACCTTCCAACTACATCGATAATCATAATCTTCTTTCTCGACCGAGTTAATGTTTATATACAAATTTAAATAATAACAAAACATGACAATTCAATGTTACTTGCGGTTATTGAATCCAAGAACAGATACTACATGGATTAATGACTTTGAATGAGTTTTAAACATCTTTTGTACAGGGTGATATTATAATACCATATATGGGATGAATTAAAAATAGCTATTTGCAGTCATCCTAGGCCTCCAGAAATTGTGGTACAGTTAAAGCCTTGCTAGAGGAATATCGGGCCCATATCAACACAAAACATTCCAGGAATGTACTATCAAAGTTCTATCAATGTTTGAATGTCCTGGACATTCAAGAAACATTCGGTGAACATCTGAATAAGTTATTGGTGGAATACATTGGTTACTACATATGGTTACTACAAGACATTCTATGAACATACTACCAATATCCTATATTTTAAGAGAGGCCATTTACTATTCATTTTGCATTCATTTTCAAATTTGCCGCGCGTGCATATATGTCTTTAGGCAATCCAAACCACGTGACTTCTGGTTCTGGTTGGCATACAAAAAGTTACGGGTTACAGAGGTTATGTTTGTAATATCATTTCATTTCATTGTTTATCGTCGTATTTTGTCTATTTTGGATTCATTTGGATTTCGTTTGCTGTATTTTGTGAACTTTATAAACTTTACCACACTGCAAAGTGATTATTTAAGGAAATTATTATTGGAAATTCCAGATGTTTGGAGAAAGGTAGGGGAAACAATTTTTATTTATTGTTCATTTTTCTCTGATATTTATCAATATTGATGAATTTTGCAAGAAATAACATTATTTCTTTTATTGTTTTAGATATTTATTGAAGCTGAAAATAATTGGGGATTTAGATCCATATAGGTATAATTCAGTCAGAATTGGATTTTACCATAAAGTGCATTCCACCAAATTACTATTATAGATATTTATACACATCTGGTGGAGTCTCACAGTTACTACTCTAAGCAGCAGATGAAAGCATACAAGAGCCTTCAGGCACATAAATATTTTACAGCTGGATTTGTTTTTAAAGTTGGAGTAAAGTTGGAAGTCACAAGCAACAACTTCGTAAGTACCTACAAGAATATTGAGGAAATCCAGCTCCTCGATTCTACTGGGCAAACTAGAAGATTGAAGAGGACAAAACCTTTTAAACTAGTTTGAGTGATAGGTGATAGTGAAAAGCAGAGCATAATGCTTGTGTGCCTGTTAGGGATGGGAAAAACCTACCGGTTTAAAGCTAAAACCGGTTTTTTACTTCGCAATAACCGGTTTTACCGGTTGTTTTTTGTCCCGGTTATAACCGGTTTTTCTTTTTAAAGTAAAAACTGGTTATTAGGTTTTTACGGTGAAAAGGATTAGGTTAGGTATTATTTTGGATTCCAATTATAATTATTATTCTCAAGTAATTATTCCAAATAAAACCATAATTCAAATTTTATTTTATTTTATAAAATACAAAAGCAAACAGAAAGTGCAATCCCACATCAGCCAAAAGCAATTATTAAGTTTTATTATAATATTTCCTTGAAAAGGTATTTGTAATCATAATATTTACATAAGAAGTGATCTCTTTGAATTAGATGCAAGCATCATATATTTTTCACACTTAACTCTTGACATTGAAAGTGGGTGAATAGCTTTTTCTGATTACCAAAAATAATGCTCTGACTATGAATATCGAATTGCTGATTACGAATACGAATCTCCAAGAATTTCGCTACGTTTTCAAAACGATACACTCATACAGGAAGTATTAAATGAGTTAAAATATACCTATTCTACAAATACACACACCCAAACTTATAGGGAATCACCATGTATTTCAAAGTAATATTTATTTCTTTTGAAAAAACTTGATAATGTTGCGAAGATTAAAGGTTTTTATTGAAAATAAACAAATATACAAGACAATCGGATAGTACAGCCCGGTACGGTATAGATTATTTGCTTGAGTTGCAAGTTGAACGAAAATAAATAAACTAATTTTTGCGTCAAAAAACGAAAATATGCAACATGTGGGGTTATAGAACCTACAACGAGGAAATATTATTGGTCTTGTGGAGAAAGTAATGTTCTCAGATGGACATAGCTGCAGAGCTAGGCGTAATACAGGGCGTTCTGTCCAAAATATATGCTAGGTAACAGGAACTAGGAAAGCTCAAAAATAAAGCAAGGAAATGTCGCCAAAAGTAAGAACGGCTCTCCATGATCGTTTAATTGTCCAATCAGCTGGAAGACACCCAACCATTTCTCACCTGCAGCTGCAAAGGCAGCTTTTGGAAGTTACATGTGTATCTGTTTCAGTTGAAAGGATAAGAAGAAGAGTTCGTACCAAGAAGTATACAGCAGGTGACAGTTATAGGTTCTCGAGTTATCTAGGCAGCACAAGATTGATCGCTTAAATTGGTGTCTTCACCACCAAAACTGGAACATTTTGAATTGACAAAATGTGCTATTTTCCAAAACAGTCAGAATTTAATGTAATCAGATGGAAAATCAGATGACCAATGAAATCGTGTACTTAGAGGTCGAGAAAGACAAGCAAGAACGAAAACTGTCAGATCTGTTCACAAATATACAAGGGGAAGTGTAATGTTCTGGAGAGGAATTGTGATCCGTAAAAAAACTCCTATAATTTTCATTCAATCAATTTTAACTGCTCACAGGTATGTTGGTAACCTGTAGTCAGGCTCTGTAGAGGCTCAACAGGAGAAAAGTTAATTTCATTGCATAATAATGGACCTCTACATACCATTAGAATGACTACAGACATAATTGAAGCAGAAGGTATCCCTTGTTTGGAATGGCCTGCTTGCTCACCCGAGCTTAATCATATAGAGTATTTGTGGGATACGCTTAAAAGAAAAATTAGAGCTCACCGGGATAATCCACAAAACACCGCACGGCTAGTACAAGCTGCTTTTAAAGGATGGAGCAACCTACCACAACAAAATGTTGATATTTGATTAGGAGCGTGCCCACGCAAACTGAAGCTTGCATAAGGACTAGAGGTGATAACACTGACTACCACAAAATACAAAAAAAAATAAATTAAAACAAGTTAAACGTTATTCGTTTGACATTGAAGTTTTGTATGCTATTGACTTTAAAACAACTACTTTCAATTTGTTTGTTAAATACGTTATTGTTTTATTTAATTTTTATGTATTTGTTACTAAATTGCTTTAAAATAAATATTGTTTGACTTTGTGTGTTCTTTTTTTTAAATTCGCCCGAAATAATAAGAAATAGCAGGTGATTCCATATAAGTTTGGGTGTGTGTATACAAACGTGTTAAAAGTAATACATATGTTCTTTCGATAGTACTAATTTGGTTCATATTGATATCGAGTCGAATGGAGAATCGCAAACTAAAGTGTATTGTAAATGTAACTTTGTAACCTATTGGATTAAAAAAAACCGAAAACCGGTTTTTCTAAAAACCGGTTTTTTGGCCGGTTATAACCGCCAGGTTAAACCGTAAGCAAAAAAAACCGGTATAACCGAAAACCGGTGTTTTGTCAAAAACCGCCATCCCTAGTGCCTGTGTATGTTAGAATAGTGCGGTTAGAAAAGCAGAGCATAGTGCTTGTGTGCCTGTTAGATTAGATAAGAGGCGCTATTGGTTAAGCTCTTCATTTTAAGGAACAGTAGTAATTTAGGTTAAATTAAAATTGCTCATTGGTCAGACTTATGACCAGATTGTAATTGTAATGTACAATTCAATACAATGAATCGTCATCGTTGTGATAATTATGAAAAAAAAAAATATATGACAAGATTTTGTGCAATAAAAATGTTTATATTTATCAAGGATGTATTATTTGGTATGGCCACATATACTTCTGGTCTATCGTTGGTGATGTGACAATACCTCCTATCTGCTTTTTCATGAATTTTGTAGGAGATGAAAAACTTGTTTGGGCCACCTCTTGTTTTCATATATTTTTTGACTTGTTTTGTAGTAAATTTAACTATCTATTTACTACAAAACAAGTCAAAACTTACGCATGAAAACAGGAGGTGACCTTAAAAAATGTTTTTCGTCTCCTGCAAAACTCATGAAAAAACATCATCACTGACGATATATTTCAGAAAATGTCTAAAAAATATACTTTGAATGTCCTAAGAACATTCGTAGACATTCATGGAATATTTCAACAAGACATTTAGTATAAAAAATATACTGTGAATGTTCAAAGAACATTCGTAGACATTCATGGAATGTTCCAACAAGACATTCAAGGAATGTTTAAAATGCTGACACGGCACTTTCCTGGGACTTTCCGGGGACGTTCGTGTGCTTTTGGGGATATTCCAGGAATGTTTCCAATGTCCTGTGTGTACCTTCTAAGAATATTCCTGGAATGTTTTGTGTTATTAGGGGCTATTCCCGAAGCAAGGATCTTCTTCTTCAGGTGCCGTCCTCGTTCCGAAGTTTGGCTCTCATCAAGGCTATGCGTATTTTTGATACCGTAGATCTAAATAATTGGCAGCTGCTGTACTTGTACCAATCTCTTAAATTCTTCTACCATGAATGTTTTCTTCTGCCAATGGATCTTTTACCTATTATTTTTTCCTGAATAATTAATTGTAGTAGCTGGTACTTTTGTCCCCTCATTATATGTCCCAAGTATTGCAGTTTGCGCTTTTTAATAGTAAGCGCAATTTTCTTATTCTTTCTGCATCCTTCGCAACACTTCCATGTTTGTCACTCTCTCTGTCCACGTTATTCTCAGTATCCTGCGGTACATCCAGATCTCGAATGCTTCTATTTTCCTTGTATCGATCTTTTTCGGTGTCCAAGCTTCCATTCCATAGAAAAGAACTGACAGCACGTAACATCTCATGAGGCGAATTTTAAGATTTATACTTAGCTCTCTTCCGCATAAAACTGTTTTCATTTTGGTAAAAGTAGCTCTAGCTTTTTCTATTCTGATCTTGATTTCTTCAGAGTTGTCGTTGTTTTCATTAATAACAGTTCCCAGGTAATTATATTTTCTAACACGCTCAATTCTTTGATCATGTACGGTTATGTCAGAAAAATTTTGTGGAGATTTCGACGCCATCATTATTTTTGTTTTTTTGATGTTAAGTGATAAACCGAACCGAACTTTTCGCTGCACTCTACTATTCTGTTTATCAGTGTTTGAAGATCTTCCGGGGTTTCTGCTATTAATACTGTGTCATCAGCGTATCTCAAATTGTTTATTAAAGTGCCATTTATTTTAACTCCTATATCTTGGTCAGCAAGGGCTCTGTTTATAATATCTTCTGAATATAAGTTAAACAATTTTGGTGAAAGTATGCATCCCTGCCTTACGCCTTTTTTGATCTCAAGTTCCTCGGTTGTTTCCCGTTCTACTCTAATATCAAGGCTAACACATCTTGATTCGATGCCAAAGGGATTGCGAGCAGTCGTTGCTGCGAGAGGTGAACATACCCACTATTGAATTGTTTTGTTTTGTTGTTAATTTTTTTATGTTTTTAATTTTAGTGCGTTTGATATTTTTAATTAAATAAATCTTCAAAGCAGTGTTCTTATCTACAGCTTTTACAAGAAAAGAGATATTCAAATAATCCAAAAAACAAAATGTTGGGGATACCTCTAAGGTAATACGAAAGGAGTATGAAACAAAAGCAGTCCTCCTATTTTCCACATAACTTTGTAAAGTTAGGAGAAAATACAACGCTTCCGTTCACCCCCGTATAATGCTATCTAAGCAAATATGTTTTGTTCCCGGAATAATAACAAATGACATCAATACACGTACCTACAAACTGATATAAGAACTTTGAAAATCAGAGTAAAAATAATAAAGTTATTAATTATTGTCAAACTTAATCAAAAGTTTGGGTGGCGGAATTTTGTACCGGTGAGTGTATTATGATGGTTGGATCTCAGGTTGTAGACCGTGCTTAACTTTTTATGAAGAATAACTTTTTTTTGTAAAATTAGTAATAAAACAGTTTCCCATATCTGTCCATATTAAGTAGACACGCTATATAGGTACAATTAAAGACAATTTAGACAATAAAAATCAACTCTTGTAAAGGAAAAGGTACAAAATGAAAATTAGAAGATATTAGCATACCCATTTCGTGTTTTGAAACTAACTGGATCTCACCTAGACTGAGTATATCAGATCAGACAGGAATTTAGGGATGCGAGACGTAGAAGATTTTTAAGCGCACAACTATCCATTTTGTCTTTTTGGAACAAACCTCCTCACGACTAAGGACGTGCAAAAGGACCGGAAGCAAATTCAAGGGTATACAGTTGCGAAAAACTACCCATCGAGTGGGTAAGGGTTAGAAAATGAAGAATTTATGAAGTAAATGATAGATATAAATGAAGAATTATGAAAATAATACAAATATAGGAAGGAAGATATATGAAATATAAAGTAAATGGTAAAGAAAAAATGAAGAAATATGAAGAAGAAGAAGATTTTTGTTTAATAGTACACGATGAAGAAAGTATAAAGAAAATGAAGAAATATGTAATTATTGTGAAGTACCAGACAAGAAGAAGAAGAAAAAAGAGATAATTTCTATTAGAAGAATATGTACAATTTGAGAACATCAAAAGATTTGTTTTAATGGTCTAGTAAAGAAGTAGAATTAACAAGTAAGTTCAAATGTAGGAGTTGTAATTTTTTTTAAACCTCTGAAATCAAAGTAAAGTATAAAATACAATTTCCGAGTATAGATTTTCGCGAGATTAAGAAAAGCAATAAGTAAGAATAGACAATGTTTGTATATATTTGTAAATTTTGTTTATATATTTTTTTTTGTAAAAATTTGTATAAATCTATACATATAACGTAGTCAGTTGATGATGATAGTAAGAAAATTTTCTTCTCTTCGGGGAGGAAAAAGGAAGCACGGTACATGGCTCAGAAAATTTTCTTTTCTAAGGGGGATGATATAATGGGATTTATCTCATTATTTAGATATTTTAGAAATCCTTAAATTATCTTAAAGTATTATTTAGATATTTATTTATAAAACAATAAACATTACCCATATTTGTTATAATAATTGCAAAGTAGAACACCTTAGTTAAAGTCCACGTTTTGCTTACTCAACAAGGTTGTGATTATTCATTTTGACACACTAACGAGAATATATACAAACATATTTACATAACGAAGTATTTGATAAATATGGGAACACGGTCAGATTTGGTCATTAGTGGGTCAGTCGAATTAGTTAGTTAGGTTTGGGAGGTTGCTGCCGTTAGAGCAGAATAATGTTCTATCCTATCAACTGAATACATTTATATGGTATTACTTCAACCAAATAAAGTAGTATGAGTACATAGTGCCTTCCTGTTAATCAAACCCCGCTTACCACCATACCGTTACCTGCGCTATTTGAATTGATAATTTTTATATAATCCATTTTTTGTATTCAGTTTATTTTTGAATTTCTAAGGTAACTAAATTCCGTAAATTTTTGAAATACGAAGGAGGATCTGATTCTTTACAGCTGACATTTCATCACTTTCATCACTTGACTGACACAACATCGCAAAAGTACAATATTTTTGTCATTCAAATTTCATTAAACTACTTCACTTGATAGTGGTTCTAGCTCGACTGACAGCGCAGGTGACCTCCTTGCTATGTGCTGTCGACATCGACCGCGACTTAACTAGTAGCAACCACCGCGACCTACACCTCCACCTCGACCCACTTGTTCTGTTATTACCCTTAGTTTGTTAATCCGATCTATACATGAACGGTTTGGTCTGAAGCAAGCTTGTTCTTTCCTTAATATTGGTTACACATTGTTTATTATTCGGTTGGTTACATTAATTGCTATTAATTTAACCAATTGCTATGTAACAAGAAACATTTTCTGAATAATTATTGTTCTTATTGTTACTATTTATATTTTAGGTTAAGGCCGAGAAACCGCTAGTTGTGGGATTCGCTGACGTCACAACCTCTAGACCTATCTTTCTTCAGAACCTGCTAAAACCATGCATTAGAATATTACAACACCTAATCCACTAATAAAGAAGTTTCCAATTATTCTATGGGACATACACAAATAAGGATTCTTGTATTTAGTTGTGATCACATAGTATTTTAGATTTAAGTAAAATTGTATACCAATAAATAAAAGCTGGAAATAAATGCTGTATATAACCAAACAACGTTTCATTTAACTTTAAAGTATCTCATTGAGGGCACGAAAGGTCCTTCTTGAAGTGATGTTATCTGTCAGTTATTCTAAATAGACAAGGCGAAAACGGCGGGTTCGTTGGGAAAAATATTCCCATGAGATTTTTTTGCACAATCACATTCATGAGACATTCCAGAATAAGGTTCAAGAAGTCGCCCACGCGAAAAGTGGTCCAAATTTTTTTTAACAATTTTTTTTATTCAAATTGCAAAAATCAATATTATTGTCTCCCACCACTTTTTTTAGATTTTCTGGACTATTCTGGACAAAAAAGGTCTGTTATATTTTTTCTCTAAAGTTGATCGTTTTCGAGTTATGAGCAATTTAAAATTTGAAAAACGCGAAAATGGCCATTTTCAATGCTTAATAACTCGGTTAAAAGTTATTGTTATGAAAGTCAGAAAGTGACTAAATCAAAGTTTAAAGCCCCCTACAAGATCCTGAAGAAATTTTTGTCATTATTTTATTACTAAGCTGTTATTTTTAAGTAATAATAATGAGCGCCATGCACGTGTTAGGCGGCCGTAAATGCTGAGTGCGAGAGAGATGCAATTCCGGCAGTTCATTTGTGCATCTTACTCGCACTCACTTTAACAGCCGCGTCAATACGATCCAACTGCTCATTGTTATTAATTAAAAATAATAGCTAATGGTAGGGGAGCAAAATATTCTAAATGTGCAGTAACTCGAGCGCTTTGGGGACCTATTGGGTTGTGAAGAGTAGGTCCTAAAACCAAAAAAAGTTACGTAAAGTGTTCCATTTTAGTGGGCACTTTGTCCCCTAGTGTAGTCCATTTTTAAATTAATTTTCCATTTCCAACAATCGTTTTTTTAGATTATAGCGCCATCTATCCATAATCCGAAAAATATCTCGAATAAAAGTTACTTATTTTTACGTAAGGAATCAAAATCTGCATTAAAAAATGGAGCTTCCATTTAAGATTTTAAAGTAACCCCCCACATCTCCGTGGGGGGTCGTGTTTAGTGTCATTGGATAGATTTTTCAAAAATATTGAATAAGTGTATTTTTCAGTTTTTCGATATGATGTTCGTTTCGTGAAATATCGCTGGATTCGTATTTAAAATATTAAATACCCCCCCCCCCCACCCTTCTCCGTGGGACGTCGCGTTTGGTGTCATTCGATAGATTTTTGAAAAATATTGAGTACGTATTTTTTAGTTTTTCGATCTGTCATCATTTCGCGAAATATTCGCTTTTTTCTTGTGAAATCTTGGGATTCCTCCATTTCCTTACGCCCCGCTCAAATCGTCAGATTTTTTAACCCGTGTTGAGCTGCCCCCCCCCCCCCACTTGCAAAAATCAAAAAACAAATAGCCCTGATTTATGAGCTATTTATGAGCTCTCATATTCCGCAAACTAAAAATTTTGAGCTCGTTCCACTGAGCAGGAATTTGATACTTTAGTGGGGGGGGGGGGGCTGAGTCAGCCCTCCCCACTACTTAAAAATAGGAATATTGAATCGGTTTTTGCGGCAGAATTACGAGCTATTTATGAGCTCTTGAAATTATATAGTTTCGATTTTTGAGCTCATCCCCTTCACCCCCAAACAACCCTTTAATTGATTTAACTTAAGAGAAAAATGCTGAGAAAACTTAAAATATATTGTATTGCGGATATAATTCCTATAGCTTATATACTCTAAGAATAAACTATTAAATCACGTGCATTTCGATTATTGAGCTACAACCCCTTCGCAAGAAAACCACCCTCTCTTCCCGGCTTAAGAGAAAGTTGTACTTAAAATGCATTAAACTAATTATTTGGCGACAACATATCATTGAATAATTTATACGCTTCCAAATTACGCGCATTTAGATCAGTAAATTGCAATTTATTTTGTATAGTGCAGTCACTGAAAGTGAAAATCAACGATTACCTTCAATTTCGGTGAACCTTTATCGATTTTCACGAAAATTGGTCAGTGGTTAGAGGATACGTCAAGAAACAAAGGTGACATAATACTACCTTGCGCCTTTACCCTGAGGGTGCATACCGCCCATTCTCGGGGGTGAAAATTATTTTATAAAAAATAACCGCACAAATCAATAAAAGAACAAATTAAAAGTAAAATTTATTATATAAAGTTAATAAAATAAGTCAATACTTTTTAAGTTATTAAAGATTAAAGATTTTAATTATTCGTGAAAAAAATGCATGTTATGAAGCGATTTTTCGTAAATCACTGAAAAAGTGTAAGTTTTTACAAAAAAGTTAATAGTAGATTAATTCGTATAGCTTATATTCTAAGAACAAACTCTTAAATCACGCGCCTTTCGATTATAAAGCTACAACCCCTTCGCAAGAAAACCATTCCATATTCCCGGCTTAAGAGAGAGTTGTACTTAAAATAATTTAAATTAATTATTTGGCGACTACATATCGTTTAATAATTTATGAGATTGCAAAATATACGCATCTCAATTATTGAATTGCCATTTTCTTTCTATAGTGCAGTCACTGAAGGTAAAAATCAACTATGACCTTCGATTTCGGTAAATCTTCATTCATTTTCACGAATTAACAATAACAATTTGAGGTTTTAACCTGGGGTATATGTCACCCCTTCTCAGGGGGTGAAAATTACTTTATTAAAAATAACCCCACAAATCGAGAGAGGGACAAATTGTAAGCAAAATTTGTTATATAATGTGATTAAAATAAATCAATACTTTTTGAGTTATTAAAGATCAAATATTTTAATTTTTGTGAAAGAAAATGCATGCTTTAAAGCGATTTTTCATAAATAACTCAAAAACTGTAAGTTTTTACAAAAAACTGTTTATCACTAAAATTGAAGCTAATAAAAAATATAATAAATTGCTTACTTGAATAACCTTTTAATGTTAATTTAAAGTTAGTTATTGGTAATTAAATGTATATTTTTTTCTGTGACTCTTCAAATCTAAGGATTCAAGCTTAAATAACGGGAAAGAGATGCATTTTATAACACTTAGGTACTAAATACTTGTCAAAGTACTTAGAAATACCTATCAAAAATGAGCTCTAGAAAAAGTTAATAGCATCAAAATCCGCTCATTAATTTTCGTGAAAATGGATGGAGATTTACCGAAATCGAAGGTCATAGTTGATTTTTACCTTCACTGACTGCACTATAGAAAGAAAGTGGCAATTCAGTAATTGAGATGCGTATATTTAGCGAGCTCATAAATTATTAAACGATATATAGTCGCCAAATAATTAATTTAAATTATTTTAAGTACAACTCTCTCTTAAGCCGGGAATATGGGGTGGTTTTCTTGCGAAGAGGTTGTAGCTCAATAATCGAAAGGCGCGTGATTTAAGAGTTTATTATTAGAATATAAGCTATACAGATAAAACTACTCTTAACTTTTTTGTAAAAACTTACAGTTTTTCAGTGATTTACGAAAAACCGCTTCAAAGCATGCATTTTTTTCACGAATAATTAAAATTTTCGATCTTTAATAAGTTAATAAGTATTGATTTATTTTAATAACTTTATATAATAAATTTTGCTTATAATTTGTTCATTTATAGATTTGTGCAGTTATTTTTTATAAAATAATTTTCACCCCCGAGAAGGGGCGGTATCCACCCTCAGGGTAAAGGCGCAAGGTAGTACCATGTCATCTTTGTTTCTTGAAGTATCCTCTAACCACTGACCAATTTTCGTAAAAATCGATGAAGGTTCACCGAAATTGAAGGTAATCGTTGATTTTTACTTTCAGTGACTGCACTATACAAAATAAATGGCAATTTGCTGATTTAAATGCGCGTAATTTGGAACCTTATAAATTATTAAATAATATGTAGTCTCCAAATAAATAATTTAATGCATTTGAAGTACAACTTTCTCTTAAGCCGGGAAGATAGGGTGGTTTTCTTGCGAAGGGATTGTAGCTCAATAATCGAAATACACGTGGTTTAATAGTTTATTCTTAGAGTATATACGCTATAGGAATTATATCCGCAATACGATACATTTTAAATTTTCTCAGCATTTTTCTCGTAAGTTAAATCAATTAAAGGGTTGTTTGGGGGTGAAGGGGATGAGCTCAAAAATCGAAACTATATAATTTCAAGAGCTCATAAATAGCTCGTAATTCTGCCGCAAAAACCGATTCAATATTCCTATTTTTAACTAGTGGGGGGGGGGGGGGGCTGACTAAAGTATCAAATTCCTGCTCAGTGGAACGAGCTCAAAATTTTTAGTTTGCGGAATATGAGAGCTCATAAATAGCTCATAAATCAGGGCTATTTGTTTCTTGATTTTTGTAAGTGGGGGGGGGGCAGCTCAACACGGGTTATTTTTTAAATATACACTGTTTTGCATGTACTTAACTTACCTTATCTTAATCTGACGATTTCGAGTTTTTCTAAGGATAGATTTTTTTTCGGCCCCCCTTAACGAACTCCCCTGCATTAAGAGCCCATATATGGTAGAAGTACATTTTCATGGTATAAGGTTTCTCATCATGTAATAACCTGACGCGCTCGAGTAACTGCAAATAAGTAATAAATTAATTACACAGATTTCTTCAGGAGCATGTGGCTTTAAAATTTGATTTAGTCATTTTCTGACTTTCATAGTAATAATTTTTAACCGAGTTATTAAGACTTAAAAATGGCAATTTTCGCGTTTTTCAAATTTTAAATTGCTTATTACTCGAAAAAGAACAACTTTACAGAAAAATTATAAGATACCTTTTTTGTCCAGAATGGTCCAAAAAACCTAAAAAAAAAAATATTGATTTTTGCAATTTGATTAAAAAAAATTGTTAAAATAATTTGGACCACTTTGCGCGTGGGCGACTTCTTGAACCTAACTCTGGGGTGTCCCACGAATGTGATTATGCAAAAAAAATTCATGGGAATATTTTTACCAACGAACCCGCCGTTTTCGCCTTATCTAAAAGTAATTATCACTGTTGAAAGAAGTTTTAAAATTTCCATATGATACCGTCTGACAGAAAGCCATGTGTTGGTTCTGCTCTAACTAAACCATTTAAATGAGCCTATTGCTTTAAATGGCCAAAAAATGTGTAAAATTTGAGACAATAATAGCAGTGGCATAGAGTGAAATGGAGAGTCCCATATCCCTTCAACCTTCCTCTTTCAAATAGAAGAAAAACGGATGTTACGGACGCAGTTAAAAGAAGTGTAATGCTGAAATTTAACTGGGCAGGCCATATTGCTACAGTCAAAGGTGGAGAATGAGCGAACAAAACATTTTAGAATGGAAACCTAGACACGATGCTTACCGTAATCGAGCACAACTGGATTCAAGGTGGTCAAGGGCGAATGCAATGGAATTATTCACGGGAGGCCTAAGTTCAGAAGTAGACTCAAAACGGCTAGTGATGATGACGATGAATGCTGTGATAATGACGATCGTCATTGCTAACATATTACATCTTGTAGTTGTAAATGACAGGAGCCTTCAGTACTACAGCAACATCAGCTTTAACAGTCTTGACTGGTGTAATGCCCATGCACTTGGAAGCACAAAAACGTGCATGTAGATATTGGCAAAGAAAAGAAAATTATGAAAAAATAATACAATTAATGGGAATAGAAATCAGAACAAAAAGAGAATTAGAAGAAATATTAAATAGAAAATGGCAAGACGAATGGGATAATTCACCTAAAGCAAGACGTCTCTATAATTTCATTCCAAATTTAAATAATATACCAAATTATTTTAACCCAAAAAAAGGATTAATACATTTTCTTACAGGGCGTGGTCCGTACCCTACATACCTACATAGATTTAACTTAAAAGACAATGAATATTGTGAATGTGGAGAAATATGCACACCAGAACACATAGTATTTAATTTAAATGCGAAAGACAAACAAAAGACACAAGAACTACAAAGAATGAGAAGAAACCTTGTTGGCATAAATATAGAAAATATAATACAAAATGAAGAATTATTTAATACATTAAACAATTTAGCGGACATAATATCCAAGAAACAATTAGAATTATATAATATTAGACGAAGAAGGAATCAAGTAAATAATATCCAACCTCTTTGAATTTAAATAAGAAATTATGCAAAAAAAATTAAAATTACCTATACAAATATAAAATAAAGTATTGGAATAATTAGATAAATATTTATATAATAAAAAATTAAAAATTAATATCAAATATAAAATAAAATAAATCAAAAACCAAAAAATTATTAATCAAACAAAAAAAAATAAACTAAAAACCTGAAATTTTAAAACTCAATGGTCTGAGGCTCACCGAAATACCATTAAGAATATCATAAAGTCGATTAGACCTGCACTTAAAATTATTCGTGACTATTTTTAGATGAAGAATGCGGGCATTTCTCATCTAAGAATGAGAAATGGGAGCACTTTTATAAAAATTATATGTTCAAAAAAAAAAATTAATAATTTATCTTTTGTTTATTAGTTTTTGTTTATTTGTTATTATTTGTTCATTAGAATTATTTATTAGAATTGTTTACAATTTGTAGTTTTCATAATTAGTAGTAGATTAGGGCTATTGTTAATTAGTCAAATATAGAAAATTCTTAAAATAATAATAATGTAAAGATAAACTACTGTACGTAGTAATTTTCTACGTTATTATACGGAGTAGAGACCTGGACACTTTCCGAGGCTTCTTTGAGAAAACTCGAGGCATTTGAGATGTGGTGTTACAGGCGCATTTTGAGAATTTCGTGGGTGGATCGTGTGACTAATATTGAGGTTCTACGTAGAATAGGCAAGGAATGCGAGATTATTAACATAATCAAAGAGCGCAAACTAGAATATCTTGGCCATGTTATGAGGAATGAACAGAGATATGGCTTGTTGCAACTCATTCTTCAAGGCAAGGTATTTGGAAAGAGAGGACCAGGGAGAAGAAGAATATCTTGGCTTCAAAACCTGAGAAAGTGGTTTAATACATCGACAACCGGACTATTCAGAATAGCAGCAAGCAAAGTTAGGATAGCCATGCTGGTCGCCAACATCCGGAACGGATAGGCACCTTAAGAAGAAGAAGAAACTACTGTAATCCCATCAGGAAACGACCTGGATTAGTCACAAGAGGCCAGGTCATTTGTATAGTACTATAAATAAATAAAAAAAAATAAATCTTGTAGTTATCATTACATCTTATAGGCACATTGAAAAACAGACAAGAGTCTTGTCTAATCAAAAAGAAGAAGAGGAAGAAGAAGAAGAAATATCTCACTCAAAGCATATTAAAAAGTCATTCTTCTCTAGACTTGAAATTGATAGTGGTATAGCTGTCACCCTAACATTGTCAGCAGTTGATCTGCGGGTACTTTGTGATTGTCTTCTTCTTCATCTTCTTCTTCTTCTTCTTTCTTCTTGTATTTAGACTTTAAAGCCTGTTTCTTCTTCAATATTAGCCTCCTAAATTATTTAAGTTATCACACCATCTTTTTCTTGGTCTGCCAATACTTCTTCGTCCATTTGGTGACTTATCTCGTGCTATTCGTACTATCCTATCCTCTGCCATTCTACTACAATGTTCGTTCCACTCCTGTTTCCGTTTTATCACCCATCCATTTATGTGGTCTACATTGCATGATCTTCTTATGTTTTCGCTTCTCTCCCTATCCAATAGACTTTTCCCTGATATTCGACGGAGTATTTTCATCTCTGTTGTGTCTAGTAGACGTCTCGTTTTAGATGTGTCAGGTCTTGTCTCCGCCGTGTACGTCAATATACGCTCTGAGCTTCGCTGGTATCGCTCCTAGCGGTTACTAATTCAACTTTCACCGGTAATTTTTAAATTTATTATTTAATTGTTATCGCTTAATATTTACAACGCTAAAAAGTAATTAAATTGTAATAGATTTTTTTAAGATTTTGCTAATCATTTTGACGTTCTATTGATGAAATATTAATTTCTTACTTCGGATACTTTCACAATTATCATGTAGATGGCGCCAAGATTTATTTATAATTACATATTACAGAACATTAAAAAACGCAAATTCAGTATTTAAAACGTAAGTATATTTAAGGTAAAAATATAAACCACAGCTTTGATCAACTAATATTTTTTATAATTAATGTTTTTAATTTTAATTTAAAATTAATCACTTTGACATTTATGTCAAATTTCCGGTAAACGTTTACAGACTTGTCACTACTGGCGCTCACGAATTTATAAATATCCCCTCTACGTACGAGCTCACAGCGTATAGGTCTAATTGCTGCTTTATTCGCGGTGTGCAAGTACTTGGAAGGGATATTGTCAATTGAAATTGTCAAATTGACGTACATTTCATATCTACTGTCATTGAAGGAGAAAAATTATATATTGCTCCACAATATTGATATGATATGCAATTATTATATAAAGGTAAATTTAATTAATTGTATTTTGCTTGCAGTACTGCATTTTAATAACTAATTTTATTTACTACATATAATTGTTTTCACCACATAACCTGAATGTTATTTTTTCTTCTTATTATTTTTTTGGACTATGGCCTTGACAATTATCCAGCAACCAGGATTAATGTAATTGGTCAATACAATTAAAAGTGCAGAGCGTAGAAATAGGGGTCGCTTTGCGCAACTTGCACGGTCCCAATCGATTCTTGCTTTTGTGTCTTGTCTTAGGTGTTTGTTCTTCCAGATTGTGTCATTAAGGGATCCCGTCGCTTTACTTGCTTTTAAGCTTTGTTGTACTTCCTCTTCAACATCTCCGTAACTGGTTATATTTATTCCCAGATATCTAAACCTTGCTTCCTGCTTTATTATTTTATCATCAATTTCGATTTTACAACGTAGTGGGTATTTAGATGTTGTCACAGATTTGGTTTTTTCTGCTGATATTATCATATTGTATTTTTTGGCTGTTGTATTGAAAATGTGTGTTACTCTTTGGAGATCGTCTTCTGTCTTGGCGATTATTGCGGCGTCCTCTGCATAACATAATATTTGGATTTCTCTGTTCCCCATTCTGTAACCATGACCTTTACGTACTGCTTCTATTATTTCGTCCATTATTATATTAAAGAGCAGTGGGCTTAATGAGTCACCTTGTCTGACTGCACTTTGTACTGGTATCAGGGCCGGATTTAAGGGGTGGCAGGCTGGGCAGCTGCCCGGAGCCCCCACATTTCGGGGGCCCCCACAAAGTCCCAAACATAAGAGGTTCATTTAAACAGATATTGGCAGGAGATACAGGAACTCGACAATGCATGAGAAGTATAAAATGAAGGAGCGTAGTAGTGATAATATAATACATTGTTCATGGTTATGTTTTTCACCTTCCCCCGGGTGAGTGTATTGCTTCGTTTGTAAATTCTTATCTAGTGTTCGTACACATTTTAGCCACAGAGGATTTTGTGATTGGGAACATGCAGATAGTAGATTGGAAACATGCAGATTTAGCATTTCGCAGCGAAAATGAGTTGTCGAATTCATCACAAAATGAAAATTATTTGGGAATACTCCTTTTATTAGCTGAATATGATTAATTTTTTAAGCACCATATTAATAAATATTCAAATCCTGGAAGCGGACATGTCAACTATCTTTCATCAACTATATGTGAGGAAATTGTACATCCGATGGTTCAAAACGTATTAAATGAAATAGTTTCAAGGAATAAGAAGCCAAAATATTATTAAATTCATATCAATCAATTAACAATCAATTTATTAGAATAATTTCTTAGAATTTATTGTATTTTTCACTTCCTCTACATATAGATACAACTTAACAGAATGTTTAAAAACTGAGTCTTTAAGCGACAGCAACGCAGACCGTGGCAAAAATATTATTGTTTCTAAAAGAGCAAATACTACTAGATGGTCATGGAGGAAATCCCGCAAAAGGACTAGTTAAAGGTTATGATCAGATTAAAGGAGCATTATCCAAAATTTCGGAAGACTATGAGTAACAATTTAAAACTCGTAGCATTGCAAATGGTTTGTACCTATAATCGAATGTGTTTACTGAAAACAGAGAGGATATTAGGGAGGACAAACAGCACAAGTCGTATTCTTCAAGATCCAAATATTGACCTTAATTCAGGACTGGCAGCACTTAGACCACTTAAATAAATTATACAGTCAAGACGTGACAATTTCGAAAGATATGGAATGAGAACATCAGAGAAGTTTAAAACTCAAAATTTCAGTCACTTCATTGCCTCTTTAAGTCATAGGCTTTCTGCATATGAATCCATTTATTCCAATTTTGGATTTTTACATCATTTGGGAAAATTCGAAAATTTAACTCTCAATGAAATTGAAGCTCACTCACCAGCATTATCATCAACTTACAGAACATTTATAGCAATGATCTAGATGAAAACTTATGTGTCCATCTGGTATAGTTTGTAAGACTCTTCAATTCATTTAAAGAGGGAATCAGCTCATCAAATATAAGCAAAGAACTTCAAATGTATCAACTGCTAAAAGAAAAGAATATGAATGATGCTTTTCCAAATGTTGAGGTGACACTTTGTTTATATTTAGTTGTGATGCTAACTAACCGCAGTGGTTAGGGATCATTCTCAAAATTTAAGTTAATTAAAAATCGACTTTCGTCTGTGATGGGCCAAGAGTGTTTGAATGATCTCTCTACAATGACAATGAGCATTGGCCACGATTTCTTAATGCAACTAGATATGTCCCACATAATCAAGAAATTTTCAATTAAAATATCTCGAAAAGTTCCCGGACTTTAAAACAATACATCTTACTATCATTTTTAACATTTTACTGTAACAGGTTACAGCTCTTGTACTTTTTATTATTTAAAATTATATTTATAAAAGTAGATCATTATTTTTTTAATGGTAGGAGGTAGGGCCCCCACACCAATTTTGCCCAGGGGCTCCCACTGCCTTAAATCCGGCTCTGACTGGTATAAACTGCGTTAGTTTTCCATTTATCTTTGCCTGTATTCGATACCTAAAAATCCTTTGTGATTGTGATAAACCATATTCGCACCTATCCTGGACCTAAGGGTACGTATCCAATAGGTTGGTGCTCCGTGCTCCGTGTAGCATGGAGGGGGAGCACCAACGTATCCACTATGTCAAGCAGTTACACGGAGTACGGAGCACCAACCTAATGGACACTTAATATACAGCACGTTTCCTATCAGTCATTGGGATGCGCCAACCCAGTGCGTTCCCTATTGGTCTGTCTTTTATGGAGTACTATACACCCACTACATACATAGTTCAGAATTCTTCTTGCACTAAAGATAAGACCAGCACGGACGAAAGAATTACACAAAATATATCTGAAAAAGTAAAGAAAGAAATTGTGTAAAGAAGATATATCGGCAAAGAAATATCATGGGATAAAATCATAAAACTACTCATATATTGTCCTTACAAAGAGTAAACAATCACTTTCACAAAATTCAATTTTATGAAAAGATATCTTAGACACCTCGTATATAAAAATATTACAATCAAGATGTAAACAATGTTTTCATCACTAGTTTCCATTTTATAAAAACGATGTTTGTACCTTAAAAGTAGATTTTTTTTGCCTATAGGCGACAGGTTATTCGATAAACCTGTCTTTACATCTCTAGTTTCAACAAGTCAAAACAATCATTGCCACGTGCCTCCCTACAATAACATCAAAAAAAGATCAGGTTCTGTTGTATTGTAATTCCAGTATCTAATTTAAAAAGAGGACAAATTGTAAAACAAACACAATTTCGAATGTTCTGTAATATTATACTTTTACTCTGGACTAATTAGCAAAATACAAGGAAAAGTTATTTAATTGCTGGAATCGAATCTTTTTTTTTAATATGGCTTCGTCAGATTGCCATACAGCCAGTTCCGTGATCGTTTAATCTCATTAGGCGCAGTGAAAAGTTTATGAATAGACTAGAATAGATACATTTAAAGTTGGAAATCAATACAACAATTAGTGAAAAGAAGAGAAAAAAATATATATATACATACACATTAACATGGGTCTTCTAGATAGAGAATCAGCGTTCCTGTGGCTAACTTCGGCTCGATGCTCGATCTTAAAATCATATTCTTGAAGTCGTTCAATCCATCTGGCTATCTGACCCTCTGGATTCTTAAACTGCATTAACCATTTAAGGGCGGCATGGTCGGTTCGGATTAGAAACTTCCTTCCGTAGAGGTATTGATAGAAGTGTTCCACTGATTTTACTACTGCTAGAAGTTCTCTTCTCGTGACGCAATAATTTCGTTCAGGTTTTGAAAGCACTTTACTAAAATATCCAAGGACTCGTTCCTGTCCTCCTTGGATCTGCGACAGCACTCCTCCAATTCCCACATTACTTGCATCCGTATCTAAGATGAGCTCTCCTTCTGGCAGTGGATACCCTAATATTGGCGCTGTAATTAAATGCCTCTTCAAAGTTTCAAAGGCTGTTTGGCAGTCTCTATCCCAGCAATAATCCCTTGCTTCCTCTATAAGTCGCGTTAATGGCTTAGCGATATCTGCAAACTTCTTAATGAATCTCCGGTAGTAAGTACATAGTCCCAGAAAACTTCTCACTTGATGTTTATCAGTTGGTTCCGGCCATTCCTTAATGGAATCGATTTTTCCTTTGTCCACGGCCACTCCTTCTTTGCTGACTATATGGCCCAGATAATTGACTTTACTTTGAAATAGCTGGCATTTCTTGGGGTTTAACATTAACTGGGCAGCTTTAAGTCGATTAAAAACGTCTTCTAAATTCTTCAGGTGGTCTTCAAACGTCTCCCCCAAAACGATTATGTCGTCTAAATACACCAGGCACGTTTTACAAGATAACCCTCTCAACACATTTTCCATAAGCCTCTCAAATGTCGCAGGAGCATTACAGAGTCCAAACGGCATAACGTTGAATTCCCATAATCCAGATCCTGTCGTGAAGGCCGTCTTCTCCTTGTCCACTGGATCCATTTCTACCTGCCAATATCCAGACTTCAAGTCCAACGTAGAAAACAATTTACTTCCAGCTAATGTGTCCAACGTGTCGTCGATCCGAGGCAGAGGATAACTATCTTTCTTGGTAACATTGTTCAACAAACGGTAGTCCACACAAAACCTCGTAGTTCCATCTTTCTTCTTGACTAGGACCACTGGAGAGACCCATGGGCTCGTAGAAGGTTCTATCACTCCGTCTTTCTTCATTTCTTGAACAATCCTTTCAGCTTCCTCTCTCTTCGCCTGTGGTAATCGTCGAGTTGTTTGACGAATTGGCCTAGCGGTACCAGTGTTAATTTTATGTTTGACAACTGTCGTTCTTCCTGTCTTTCCTCCTTTCGGTACGAATATGTCACGATATTGCCGAAGAAATTCCCTTAATTTGCTTTTTTCTACTTGGTTTAGAGACTGGCCTGCAACTGCAACCATTTGGTCGAACTTGTCGTTGGAATTATCTGATGTTGTCGTCTGACGGATTATGGACGTCACGGGTACACAAGTTCCTACTTTTGTCTCCTTCTTGATGGTCACCGGGTAGTCATTGATATTAATCAATCTCACGGGAATTACTTTAGCAGAAGTAACCAATTCCTTTCCAATTATGATTCCTCGGCCAACCTCCTCGTCGTGGTTCCATGGCTCCATCATAACAGGTGTTCCTTCTTCTACAATTCCCTGTAACCGCGCTACGATGATCGTTTCACTCCTCGCAGGCACAACTGTATCTTCTCTAATAGCTGCTAGCATAGTGCTGTCATCATGTGGATGAAGAAATACCTCCTCGTTGCCAACTTTGATTACCCTGTTCTTAAAATCCAATTGAAATCCATGCTAATTCATTACGTCCATTCCTAATATAACATCTTCTTCGATGTCTGCAACTATGACAGTATGGACGAACTTTTCTGCTCCAATCCCTAATTGTATCTGGATTTCTCCGTGGGTGTTGGCATTTTCACCTGTGGCAGTCCGCAGTCGCAACCTCGTTGGTAAGAGTTTCTTACGGCTGTTTATAACTGACGGTCGTATAATGGTCCTGGTCGCTCCGGTATCCACCAACAATGTATACTTTTTACCATTTATTTCTCCATCTACATATACACTATCTTCACGACATTTCAAAGAAGCTATTAGTATGAGATGGTCTTTAGAGTAGTTCTGAGTCGAGGCTGCCCCCCTAGGGTCTGTGCGCTCTCTTATTTCCTGCTGGCGAGTTTCTTGATTTGCGTTCTTCCTTAACCTCCGTGCGTGCCCCTTTTCACCACAATTGCAGCAATTCATGGTCTTCGTTTTCTTCGATGTAAAGCCTTTCATCATATTTACCAGCTGGTCAAGTTTGTCTTCATCCTCTTCTTCTTTCACAGTTCGAACTGCACTGTACTCACCAGAGGCCTGCGTAGCTGATTCGAACTCGAGGGCCGCGGACAATACATCGACCAACGTCTTGTGACGAGCTAATCGCAGTGTTCTTTGCATTTCATGATCACGAAGACCATCAATAAATGTTTGAACAGCCAACATTTCCATCATGTCTTCGGGAGCTGTTGGATAAGCAAATCGTACTAACCTGGCAATATCGACCTCGTATTCTTGAAGAGCTTCATCTTTCTTTTGTCGTCGATTTTTAAGCCGCGCCTGATAGACATACTCCAAATGTTCCTGCCCATAGCGCATGTTTAGTCTCTTCATAAGTTGTTCATAATCATTAGTTTCCTCTACTGCTATGGTCTCAAGTACATCTAAAGCCTCTCCTCGAAGAGCAATAACCAGGTTTACAGCTTTGTCTTTTTCAGTCCATCCGTTCGCTCTTGCACCTGCTTCGAACTGTTTCACATAACTGTTCCAGGAAGACTTTCCGTCGAAATTTGGCACCTTAACACGAGCAAGACTCACACTCCCTTCAACTATCGACTGTGGCTCCAATTTGTATTTGGTTTCATCATCTTTAATATCTGTTAAGATGGGTTCCACCACTTTGTCCACTTTTTCAGTTTCCTCCAGTTTCTTTTCTATTTCCTTGATCTTTTCTTCAAAAGTAGATTTTATGGACGATATCTTGTCGTCAAAATCCGAAGTGACTTTAGAGATCTCGTTAGTCATTTTGCTGTCAAGGGATGAAATATCACCCGAAACTTTCGAAATTTCACTAGAAACTTTGTTCTCTAACGATATAATGTCTGTCGAGCCTTTGTTCTCTAGCGATGTAATGTCTGTCGATACTTTGTTTTCTAACGATGTAATGTCTGTCGAAACTTTCAAAACATCCGAGGAAACTTGGGAGATTTCACCAGAAACCTTTTTCTCTAATGACGTAATGTCTGTGGAAACTTTGTTCTCTAACGATGTAATGTCTGTCGAAACTTTAGAAACATCGGAGGAAACTTTCGAAATCGACGAGATCACAGCAGCATGCTTGTCTTCAAAGAAATAGGTTTCTGGATCTTGACCCTCTTCCTGAAGAGCGTTCTTTAGACGTTCGACCAGATCAGCCTTTTTACCAGTAGAACTCAGATCCCTTTCTTCCAATTCAAGTCTCAGGTCTGCAATTTTTAGCTTACACAAGGTAGACATGATCACACACTTTATTAATTACGATTTATATTTTATTTATTTTTAAAGGTTCCACACTCTATTTAAACCGAAAATTTACGTTGAATTGATTTATTTCAAGTATCCTCACTTCTGCACCATTTTGTTACGCGATTGACTCTACTATTTTATTTATTTATATCTTTAGGCACTAAGTTTAATTTAAATAAAGGAAGACTTACTTATATTATTTTATTTACATCACTTATTTATTTTAGTAATTACAAATAACACCAACTAACACATCTAATTTATTTACAACTCAAATTTATGATTTAATTAACTAAACATAATAACTTCGATAACTAGTATATACATTTCATTAAATCCGACTCGAATACAATAATTATATCACGCGTCGCGGCTCGTTCATTGACTGACTGGCCTGTGCTCGAATTCCTGTTCTTAAATACTCTGACAGCGGTCGCCTCGAATCGCCGTGGAAGGTCTGGCCTTTACTCGTAATCCCGGGAAGCATCGAGAATAATTAGGCCGGGTCGTGAGGCGTCACACAATGGCCTATTTTCCGATAATCTGCCCAGACCATTTGTGCAAATTATATTAGTATTCACCATGTTTTTGGCTTTGTTTTAAATAAGTCACTGAATTTATTTTTAGTTTTTCAATGAAAATATGTATTTTTTCATATTGTTGGCAATACTTGATCATTACTATAATATTTGGTCCTGAATATTAGGTGTAAAATATTGTGTCAGTGAAATACTATTAATATATGAAAATACTATTTTCATTACAGCGCCTTAAGAGGAAACAGTAGCGATCAACAGGTAGCAAAAACGCGTTCCAAGATTGCGGCTGTAATTTTGAATATTTTTTCGAGATCTTTGGCACACGTATTCATAATATAATAAATAATGGCGGTACAGAGCCCAATTTGAAAAATATATAAATATGTGGAAATTACTCTGTAATTAAATACAATATTAAAAAAAACGAGCCTGTACCGCCATTAAGAAGAACAAAAAAATACACTTTCTTCAAATAAACTTTTTTATCCGATGCCTAGATTTTGTGTCATTTTGGAACTACTAAAATTTTTTATTTCATTAATAGTTTCAAAATGACACAAAATCTAGGCATCGGATAAAAAAGTTTATTTCAAGAAAGTGTATTTTTCTGTTCTTCTTAATGCTGGCATAGGCTCGTTTTTTTAATATTGTACTTAATTACAGAGTAATTTACACATATTAGTATATTTTTCAAATTGGGCTCTGTACCGCCATTCTTCATTTTATTACGAATATGTGTGCCAAATATCTCGAAAAAATATTCAAAATTAAAGCCGCAATCTTGGAACGCGTTTTCGCTACCTGTTGATCGCTACTGTTTCCTCTTAAGACAAACAGATCAGCAGAATATGGGAAGATTATTATGAAAAAATGCTATGCATTACGGAGGAAACACACTGCGGTGAAGAAGTATGACCACCAGTATTAGGTAACGGCGCAGTAGAAATTCCCACAGAAGAAAAAGTACAAAAAGACATTAAAAACGCCCGTAACGGAAAAGCAGCAGAAGAGAATTACATAAAGAAATAAACCAGCTAATATACCAAATATGGACACAAAACAGACTACCAGACCATTGGAATATAGGTACATAATAGTACCTATATATAAAAAAGGATATCGGGAGGAGTGTGAAAATTACAGAGCAATAACTGTATTAAACGAATATTAGAAGAATATTTTCGCATAAAAGAATTATGCGCTAAACGAATATTAGGAGAATACCAGAACGAGTTCAGATCGGGAAGATCGACAATTAATTCCATACATACAGTGGAGCAAATTAATATTTCAAGAGTCGAGAAAATACAACAGAGGAAATGAGAACCAGAATCAATCGGATGAAAATTATGGAGAAACTAGAGAATCTTGGAATCCCAGAAAAATTAAGACATTTATGTTAACAGTTATCTTATAGAACACCACAGCAAAGGTCATTTTCAATGGAACACCTTCTAAGGAGATCAATGTAAACAAAGTCGTGAAATAAGGTGACTCTATCTCACCGACACTATTTAAACCTGATATTGGAAGTAATAATAAGGAGGACAAACTTTGCAAACCAAAACATTATTACAGATCAACTTCAACTAGTAGGATATATGCAAATGTTCTAGTCATTATAGCCAAGACGAAGATCACACGGATGACACGATCAAATGAAAAATTAGATAAGGAAGCAAAGAGAATAGGGCTAGAGATAAACCAGTACAAAAGTAAATACATGACGATAGGAAAGGATGACACAACAACTGCTTTAGCTACTTGGGAGTAACAATAGGGAATATCGGAAAAAAGAAAACAGAGAATTAGATTCTTAAAAGCAAAAAACATGTGTGGATTGAATAGAAATCTGCTGAGGAGCAATACTCTAAGTGAAAGAACAAAGATGAACCTATTTAAGACCTTAGTAAGACCTGTTATGGGATGGAAACAATGACGATTAACAAGAAAGGGAAAGACAGCCTTCTGAAATTATAAAAAATAATGAGAACAATACTGGGCCACAATGAAACATGAGAGGGAGAAATAAGAATAAAAACAAATTCCGAAATTGAAGAATAATTAAAGAGGCAAATTACAGTCAGATACATAAAATCTCTTCACTTAGAATGGATAGGACATATACAGAGACGCCCATAATCAGACATAGAGAAAGATAACTAACTGGATACCACTATTGCCCAGGAGTAGAAGACCTAGAAAAAGATGACTGAATGATGTAGAAGAGCATAAGAGCAATGAATGTGTAAGACTGAAAAGTTCAGTACAAGGACAGGAAGAAATGGAACAGAGTCACGAGAACAGCAAAAACACACAGCAAGCTATAAATGACAGAGGAGTAATCCACCTCACCCAAGAATAGGATTTTGAACGCCATGGCGTGAGCTATAGTCTCTAGGATTTGTAATGCCTAATGAATGAATGAATGAAAAGAATATGGGATATAATAATCAGGATTTTATTTGGTTTTTTGAAAAGCGAAAGTACGTATTTATTAATTTGGAAATGTGGAATCCGTTATATTATGACAATACAGTATGCAAATAATGCCAGCTTTTAATACAGAAAAAATGATTTCTTCTCCACAAATCAATTAGAAAAATTTATATTTTAACAATCAAAAGTTTTTTTATATTCAGGAACTTTAAAAAGAAATTAATGTATAAAAGTATTGAGTAATAATTCATTTATAAAAATACCTAGCTAGAATCATACCGCACGCACCTGTTATTATGTCACTTTGCTAAACCTCTGTCTGATTGAAGCCAACTTGATTTCCAAAGGAACCAGTTTTATACACAATATTTTAAACTAAATTAAACCTACAGGTCTATGAAAAGTTTTTATGTCGTAAATCTTCAGTTAAAAATTATATATGAACTCTCAATAAGTGATTATTACGTTTTTTTAATATGTCATATTAATATGTGTTCGCTAAATCTATAATAATAGAGGACGTCTTTATGTCACTGACAGGCGAGTTAGAGGCAATTGTTTTAGCGCAATTTTAACGAATGTCAAATCTATACCGTACCCGTCCCATTGTTGTATATACGGGCGGGTAAAAGGTTGATATAAGGATTGTTAAAATTTAGGACAATCTCCATTATATTTTTATTTATAAGCAGAGTCAGGCAAATATGCAATAGTGCATAGTGCATATGCATATGCATTTGCATATTTTTGTAGTTTCTTTTGAATTTTGCATATACTGGTATATTTAAAAATAAAGTGCATATAATAGGTTATCAAAGCGAATTTATTTGTTTATTCATGGTTCAAATACTTTTGTACCACCTGATATTTCTGTGTGGATCAAGGCACCCAGAATTGGTCATTGATATGGGAAAAGTATTATGCTCAGCATGCAGTAAGTAAATACAAATAATCAGAAAACCAAAAAAATACATTTTTAATTTAAAATGCTTAAATAACCCCCAATCTAAAAATTATTTAGTTTATTGTAGGATTTTTTTTTGCAGATTCCACGCGAAAAAAAATTCTAAATAGTCCAGCATTGCAAAACTGCTTTGCACAACGGGAAAAAAAAATAAATTAGAATCGTGAGAGAAAAAGCAAGATTCGATATCTAGGTGCTTAAAATCAACTCATCGGAAATCAAGTGAGCAAGAGACATTTAACCATGATTTGTTCGAAGCTTTGTCCAAATTATCAAACGAAAATTTGCGATCATTTCTTGGAATATACTGCAAATGGAATATTCCAATTGAAAGAAGTTTAAGAAGAAACGTGTTCGATTCTGTAGGTATATTCTGCGGCACTGAGTAACATAAAATTAGAGACAATAGGAGACAATTATTTTTATGTATGTGTGGATATTCTTCTGGACGTTACATCGCACATTTATTAATCGGATCTCTTAAAAATGGGAAAGCTTGTAAATCGCATTTAATTGCTTCCAAGAAGTTGAATAAAACCAACGCACTAGGTAACAGTTTTAAGGTTTTTGCAAGACAGTTTAGAAATTTTTTTCTTCTTAGCTGTTCCCAACAAAAAATTTTTCTTTTTCTTTCAGATGCTGCACCTTACATGGTTAAAGTAGGAAGCAATTTGAAAAAATTTTATCCTCGTTTAGTACATACAACTTGCCTAGCACATGGTTTAAATAGGGTCGCAGAAGAAATTACAAATAAATTTCCTCTTGTTAATAATTTTATTTCAAATATAAACAAAATATTTCTTAAGGCACCTATAAGGTATAAGTTGTAAAGAGCATTTGCCGAATCTTCTTCCTCCACCAAAACCTATTGTTACTGGATGAGAACTTGATTAGAGGCTGCAATGTTTTATGCAGAAATTTTTGCTGAATTGAAGCCAGTAGATTCTTCCGAACCACTTATACTTTTCAAAGAGTTGGTGAAAAATAAAATAGTACCACAGCAACTTTCATACTTAAAATATTATGTTCATACATGCATATTTGACACAAAGAATACATGCATATACATGCATATTTGACATAAATAAATGCATATAATTCCATATTTGATACAAATAATATGCATATATATGCGCATATATCTTCCTTTTCAGCCTGCATATTTGCCTGACTTTGTTTATAAGTATAACAGTCAGTTGAAAGCACCTTTATAAAAAAGAATCGTACGATTAACCAATTTGAATAATTATTTTAAACAAAACAAAAACTTAAATAGGCATATCATTTTTTTTTAAATATTCTGAAGGACCTGTTGAACAATATTTCTTTATTCATTTCTGTGTTGCCCATTTTGTCTTTTCCAGTCCCTCACCTTCACGTGCCTAACATATTCCTCCTCTATATTAATCAACTTCGTAATGGATCTACTTCTTCTTTTGAGACCGATTAGTTTTTTCCTGATTAATTTTCTTGTATGCATAAGGAAAGAGAAGTACTTCTAACAATTAAGACAAGAAAATTGAGATGTGTGGGACATGTGATGAGAGGAGATATATATTTAATACTCCAGATGAGTATGCAAGGAAAAATCCAGAAAAAAAGATTCATAGGAAGAAGACCTAAGTCATGGCTGAAGAATCTTATAGGAATGGTATGGATGTAGTAGAGGAATATATTCAGACACCAATTGGCAAAGCACAGACAGCATACTATACGTTAAATATATATATAGTGGCTAAAACACCCCCGTGGGGGTAGCGCCGCCTTCACAGGCTCTCTAGATCCATGTTTTCGAGGTGGATCAGTCCTCCATTCTTCTTTTCTTAGACTGCATTACATATCCGGTTCCAGCTACTTCTGTCTCTTGCTCTTTCTTCTGCATTTCTAATTCCCATGTCCTCTAGATCTCGCTTCACCTTCGTCTCCTACCGGCCGGAGACCACTTTGTTACTATGTTTATTATCGCCTCTTCTCCTGCTCTCCATACATGCCCAAGCCATCTCAATCTTTGTCTCTTTATTCTCCTGACTATATCTTGCCCCTTCAATTCCTCATTTATTTAATTATTTCTTCGACTCCTGTATTCACCTTCTGCTGTTTTTATTGGTCCTAATATTGTCCGAATTATTTTTCTCTCAGTTCTTCTCAAATTTTCTTCGTCTGTCTTGGTCATTGTCATCACTTCTCCTCCATACATTAATGTCGGTCTAATTAATGTTTCATAGAGCCTTAATTTAGTTGTTTTTGTTAATATCTTGCTTTTTATCATTTTTTTGTTGGCTTGGAATGCTCTATTTATTGCCAATGATTTCTCTTTTATTTCGTTTTCTCTTGTTCCATCATTTGACAGCATGACTCCTAGATACTTATATTTACTTACTTCTTCAAATTTGTATCTTCCCACTTTGACCTCACTATTGGTAGGTTTTTTTCCTAATCTTAACATTTTTGTTTTGTTTTCGTGAATACTCAAACCCACTGTTTTTCCTTCTTGAATAAGTTCCTCTACCATTTGCGTTAATATATCTCTTCTCTTTGCCATTATCACGACGTCATCGGCATATGCTACAATTTGACCTCCTCTATTTCTGAGTGTTCCTTTGTTCATTTTTCTGGTAATATATTCTATTGCCATGTTGAATAATGTTGTGGACAAACTATCACCCTGCCTCACTCCTTTGTTTGTTTCGAACTCTTCTATTTCCCCTATTTGCGTTTTCACACTCACGCTGGTATGACTCATCGTCATTTTTATAAGTTTTCTTAATTTAAGAGGTACCTGCAGCGTTTTTAGTGTTTCCAATAGTTGCTTTCGTTTGATGGAATCAAAAGCTTGTATAAAATCTACGAAAAGTATTTCTAAGTTTATGTTAGATTCGTTCGCCTTCTCCATTATTTGTTTTAGTATGCATATCGCATCTATTGTGGATTTTCCTTTCCTGAATCCACATTGATATTGCCCTATCTTATTGTCTGTTGCTTCCTGTAATCTTCTTTGTATTATGGTTGACAACACCTTATATACTGTACTCAGTAATGTTATTCCCCTGTAATTTTGACATTCTTGTTTGTTTCCCTTTTTATGTATCGTTATTATTTGCCCTGTTTGCCATTCTTTTGGCATTTTCTCTTCTTTCCAGATGTTTACTATCAGTTTGTATATTTCCCTATGCAACGGTTCTCCTCCTAATTTTATGAGTTCGCTGTTTATGTTATCTTTCCCAGGTGTTCTTCCGTTTTTGTTATTTTTAATTATTTCTATTACTTCTTCGAGTGTTGGCTCATTCGTTCCATTATTTTCCCACTCTTCCTCCATTTCTGTAATCTCTTCTGTTTGATTTTCTGCGTTATACGTTAAATAATATATGGAAATCTAATGAGATAAAACTGGACACCAAAGTAAAAATCTACAATAGTAATGTAAAGGCAGTACTATTATACAGTTCACAATCTTGGAGAATAACAAAACACAACACTGGAAACATTCAATCCTTCATCAATAAATGCTTACGAAAAATTCTTCGAATATTTTGGCCCAACCGAATCACAAACTCAGACTTATGAAAAAAAAAAAAGAAGCAAGAACCAATACATAAAGAAATAAGAAAGAGAAGATGGAAATGGGTGGGCCATACTCTGCAGAAACCAGATACAGAAAACAAAACAAGCATTGGAATTCCAACCTCCAGGAAAACGGAAACAGAGAGACCGATAAATACGGCCTAACCTGGAAAGAAGTCAGAGAAAAAGCATAAGATCGGCGAAAATGGAGAAGGACAGTAGATGCCCTATATTCCAGTAGGAACGAAGAGGATAAGTAAGTAAGTAATGGATGTAGTAACAACGAATTATTTAGAGCCGCGGTCTCAAAAGTAAAAATAGCTATGTAAAAATCTTCGAAACGGAGACGACATCCAGAGAAGAAAAAGTTTTCTAGTCATGATCAGTTTAGGCATTCCGTTCATTGCCATTCTTTCTACATGTCCCTGATCTAATTTTTTGCGACTTCTTGACCTTGGGGAGCTTAAAATTTTTTCTCGTTACCACCATACAGTGGTAAGTTTTGCTGACGATCATACAGTGATCGCACAAGATGAAAATGACCTCAGTTATATGATGAGAAAACTGGAACAGATTGAAATGGATACAAAGAATTGGATGGAAATAAACCTAAAGAAAACTGAATACATGACAAAGAAGAATAGAGAAATAAAACAGCTGGAAATAGACTAGGATAAACAACTCAGAGGAACATAAAAGTACAATAATTTTTTAGGCTTCATAACATCAAACAAAGGAACAATGATAGGCTAGGATAAACAAGAGACTGCAATGGAAAATTGAACTCGGTACTGTGGTATGAGAACATCAGCATAAAAACAAAAAGAAGAATTATTATTATTATTATTATACAATAATATCGAGCCAAAGCAGAGCTCAAAGGCTCAAAGTACAAAAATAATTGTAGGTCTTAAACTAAATAATATAACATAAAACAAATTCTTACAAAATAAAAATTAAATTAAAGTAAATATTCAAAAGAATTGGTTTTCATAAAAGTTGTTACAACAATAGCAAATTAAAAAAGATACAAAAACTAGAAAGTAAGTATACCTAAAAATTACAAATTTTTTTTCTCATAAAAAAAAAACAAAATATATCCTTATATTTTACAACAACTATTTTAACAAAAATTGCTAACATTACACATAAAATGTCCAGTTAGTTCTCATCAAACCTGTTTTTGAAACTATTTAAGCTAATAGCCCCTACGATGTCATCACTTAAACGGTTCCATTTATCAAAAACTCGATTTACCAAAAAGCTTTGCCTTACAGTAGTTTTAAAAGGTTCCTTTTTCAATTTATAGTGATGACCTCGCAGTCTAGCATCTTCGCTGATATTAAAAAAATTCGATGTTCCCCAAAATTCTCCCCTAAGAATTCTGTAAGTAGATATTAAATCACCTCTCTCTCTTCTATGAGTCAATGGAGACAACTTAAGCTTTCTTAATCGAGTTTCATAGCTTAATCTTGCATAATTAAAAGGTAGCTTAGTAGCTCTTCGTTGTACTCCTTCTAATAAATTAATATCTCTTTGTAAATGAGGTGACCAAACAGATACCCAAATTCCAGGTGAGGTCTGACATAACTTTTATAGAGTTTCAAAAACAAGTCTGGAGACATTCTAGGAAAAGCTTTTGATATGAGGTATAAAGCAAAGTTAGCTTTACCGACTACGTTTGCTGTTTGAGTAGACCAACTTAACGTTTGGTTGACCGTAACGCCCAAATCATTAACTTCCTGTACCGATTTCAGAGGAACTCCATCCAAAAATTATGTTATATGTGGATTATTATATCCACATTGAACAACACAACACTTACGCGAATTTAATGGAATAGCCCATTTCATGCTCCATTCTGATAGCTCATTAAGGTCACTCTGAAGAGTATTAACAATATCGGGACAGTAATATAACTTTAAATCGTCGGCATATGAAACTGATTTTGACTGCCATTCCCACGTTAAATCAGATACGTACAACAAAAACAGAATAGGCCCTAATATTGATCCCTGAGGGACATCACTGGCTACCGCACGTGGAACCGAGAATACATAATATCATGACAAGAAGTATCCTCACTTATGGATGTGAAAATCGGACAATAAATAAGAAAACAAAAAACAAAATAATAGCAACAGAGACGGAATTCTTAAGGAGAAGCTGCAGATTAACAAGAAGAAACAGAATAAATAACATAGAGATTAAGAGAAGAATGGGAGTGAACTCAGATATAATAGACTACATAGAACAGTAGAGATTAACCTGGTACGGACATGTCACAAGAGCAGATCAAATTCGTTGAATAAATAAAATAACAGAGTGGAGCCTGATAGGAAGAAGAAAGAGGCAGACCCCCCAAAATCGTTCAGATATGAAGTGAACGAAGCAATGGATAAAAAAATCTACAGCAAGAGGACTGGCAAGATAGAAAGAGCTGGAGAGAATGATTGAGTGAAGGAATACAGTGAAAACTGTAGAAAAATATACAAATTAATTATTAGTTTGGAAACTACTTGAATCACTAACCTGTGCGTGCGTAATTATGACAGGCTATTACGCAAATAATGCCAATATTTAAAACTAGAAAAATGATTCCTATTGCACAAATTAATTATAAGAATTTATCTTTTAACAATCAAAAGTTAAATTTCATATGTAAAGAGCTTTAAAAAGAAATTAATAGATAAATATTAATTTATAAAAATAACTGGAAAAAAATCATAACGCACGCAGCTGAAATTTTGTCATTTTGCTAAACCCCTGTCTGCAGCCAACTTGATTTCAGAAGGAACGAGTTTTTAGAAATATTTTAAACCAAACCTACGAGTTTGAAAAAGATTTATATTGTAAATCTTTTAAAAATCATATATTTATGAACTCCCAAATAAGTGATTAATCCCATTTTTTTAATTTGTCATATGAATATGTGTTAGCCAAATTGATAATAATAATCGAACCTATGTCATAGAAAGGCGTGTTAGAAAGAGTTAGGAACAATTATTGGTTTAGCGCAATTTTTAACGAATATAAGAACTATACCGGTCTCATTTGTTTTCTAGACAGACGGGTGTAAGAACAGTGTTGTTTAAAATATGTGCCAATTTGTATACTAATGTCCAAAATGTTCTTTAAAACAATCGTCTAAAGCGTTATAAGTGTCTTTTGTCGTGTGTAATATTCAAAAATGTTGAAGTTTGGTTTCAAAGACTAAAAATGTTGGAAAATCAAAAGATGGCGGGAAGCTCAAAGTTGGATATGAACGAAGAGGTAAATGATTTTTTTTACTTTGACAACAAAATTTTCATTTAAATCTGTGTTTTTGGTATTTATTTATCTACTAGCCGACGTATTTTTTAGTTCTAATTGAGATAATTCAATAAATCCTAGGTTTATACCTCTTATTTTCTTGATGGGAGATTTTGTAATATGTTTACTCCTTAACTTCTGTTTTAAAAGTGGATCAATTTTTTACTAATTGCACAAGTACGGTATGTGGAATAATTTTAAAATTAATAAAAAATATTGCTATTACATAACTAAAAGTTGTCTGGACATAATTTTTCAACGAATCTTTATAAAAATGACATTTGTACCGGAAGAAATGCATCGCCATTGTTTTAGAAAAAATTTGACGGGAGGAATTTACATTACAAAAATCGGTATAGTGAATTGAAAAATATGCGAAAGAAAACAATTTCTACTAAAGTTTTAGGGCTAAAGTTAATTCCTTTGATATCTGTTTTATGTTTTTAACAATATTGTAGGATTTAATTGAAATATGTTCAAAGTTTATTGCAAGCCTCATCTTTTGCCAAATTGAAACATGGCGGGAAATCACAATATTTTAAATTTTACTAAAATTGTTTAAAGTTTTCCTTACAATTCAACCATATTTATATTTTAATTATGCTACAATTTTATATAATTTATTTACAGGGTGATATCTGTTTTTGATTATTAAATAATTTATATTTGAATAAGTAATTTTCGAATTTTGTAATAGGCAAATTCAACAAACGTCATTGATTGACAGAAAGGATATGTTCAATTGTTTTAAACTATTTCTACCGGAAGGGACGTTAGGTGGACATGACATAATAGGTTTCATTTCTTTGGCGACACTACAGATAGAATGTCCGTTGAAAAATCCGCGAAAAATACCAAATTTTATATGTTTTGTAAAATTTTTGTGTGTAAAATTCTAATCGGAGTGCGTCTTTTTCGCGTGGACACTTTTTTCGAGTTTGTGCAATATTCAAGTATTCCAAATCGCTGAAGCTTGCATGAAAGACACTATTGCATAATGGCGGGTCCTTTCAGCGTTTCATAAATCAGGTATTTATATCTTATTGGAAAGCTTCTTTGCTAATTTTACCAATAAATATGTTTTATATGATATCACTAATATACCAGTATTAAAACAACTCGCTTGGCAGATTTTCGATTGCAGGAACAAAATTTTTTTAAGATCTAACATAAATCTTTTCAGTCATTCTATTTGGTAAAGAACATTTATCATTTTTACTGAACTTTTCCTGTTTTTTGTGTTTCTGTTTGTTCTGCAATTTCTTTCTTTCAAATTACAATAAAACAGTAATTCAGTTTTGCTATTCCTTGAGTAAAGCCGGTAACGCGTCACCTTTTTCAAAATTTCAATATGGCGGCATGCCGAATATTGGAAATTTTGAATATTTTTTAAAATTTTTATCTTTTATGTTATTTGAATATTTTATGTTATAATTATGTCTGTATGACCTGTATTTTCAAAGAGACATCATTTTTTATTTCCTAAATCATCATGTATGAATATTTGATTGAAAAATCTATAAAATCGAACTCAATTTACGTCAAGACAGACGCCATTGTTCTAGCATTGAGCTTCTCCTTGTATTGCCTATCCGTTTCGGATGTTGCGACCATCATGGCAATCTGCACTTTGCACACTGCTGCTCTAAAAATATTTGTAGTGGTTGTGTTGAACCACGTACGTAGATTTTTCAGCCAGGTAATCCTACGCCTTGCTACTTCTACTTTTCCTTGCAATATTAGTTCTGGTAGCAGCAGTCCATATTTTTCACTGTTCTTCATGTGACCGAGGTATTCGATTTTGGCTGTTTTTATTGTGATTAACAACTCGTTTTCTTTTTGCATTCTAAGCAAAACACCCTGATTAGTAATGTAGTCGGTATAAGATTTATTCAGGATTCGACGATAAATCCACATAAAAGCCTCAATTTTTTGCAGGTGGCGTCTGTGAGAGTCCATAACTCAACTCCGTGCAACAGTATAGAAAAGATAAACATCGTAGTAACCTGTTTTCTCTATCCTACATTATTTGATTTCTATTTAATGGTCTCAATTTTCATTGACGTTCGTACCAAGGTAGGTGTATATTTTTACTCTTTCTATTTCTTGACCATTGAGCATTGAGCATTTTACTAAAAGTATCGGAAAATTAAAAAATATATAAAAATTCACATCTTGTACTAAATTTTTAGGTCTAAAGTTGATTTACGTACCTATTTGACATATAAATTATGTTAATAATGATACTGCATGATACAATTAATATTTACTCACACTTTACCGAAGCCGTCACCTGTGAAAAATTTCAATATGGCGGGATATCGCAATATTATAAGTTATAGTAAAAATTATTAACTTTTTTCTTTGGTTAAATCTTTTGTGTTCTTATTTATTTATTTATGTATTAAGCTCAACAGGCCTTGTAGACCTAGTGCTAAAATGTTTACATTTCTCATTGCCTCTTATTTTAGTCTTATAAATTTTATTTAATTACACTGCAGTCTTTTTATACATTCCTTCACCACCTCCCTTCATCTCCTTCTGTCCAATGCTAGTTCTTTCCATCTCTCAATGTTACTTTTCTTCAAGTCTTCGTATACACTGTCCTTCCATCTTTTTTTTTCCTGCCTTTTCTTCTCTTTTTTATAGATCTTCGTGAGAGTACCATTTTTGGCATTATTTTAGTTCTCTCGATGTCCTCTAAATATCGTATTATCTGTGTTTTGATCGTCGTCGTGATCGTTGGCTCTTTATACAGTTCTTCCGATTCTTTATTAGTTCTTCTTCTCCACTAACCATCTATTTTTACACCTCCATATATGGTTCATTGAATTTTTCTCTCCAATCAATCTAAAAGGTCTGTTTCTGACTTTTATCAGCACCCATGTTTCGCATGGGTATGTTATTGTAGGTCTGATAACAGTCATATAAATTCTAATTTTTGGTTTTCTTTTTACTATGATTTTATTTTCTTCTTCTTTTTGGATGTCTTTCGTTATCATATACTATGTCTTTTCTTCATTTATTTTAAGTCCCAATTTTTTGGCTTCTGTTAATATGCTTTTCAGTAACTTTGTGTTCTTTGTTCTGATTATGTTTTAATTACTATATATATATTTGTTGATTTCACCAATAAGTATTTATTTACATAATATCACTAACATAAAAGTATTAAAAGCAGCTTGCCTGGCCGATTTTCGATTGCATGAATCAAAAATGACTTGGGATCTAACATATTTTATTTTTTTTGTAATTGATATAAAAAAATGTATCATTTTTACAGTTTCCTCTTTTTGTGCTTTTGTTTGCTCTGAAAATTCTTCTTCTACGTCATTACAGCCCAAATTAAGCTTTGACCCCCTTTATTTTTTGCCTCTACCCTTGCTTGGCTGTGGCTGCTCTTCTCCATACACGGACTACTAAAAGGGCTTGTGCAGTGCATTGCTGTTTACTGTGTCTTCTCCCAGCGCTTTCATGACTTTCCAACCGGTCTCTTTCTCTGCATTCTAGCATTCAGTGCTCTATTTGGTAGCCTATCCTCTCCCATTCTTATCACATGTCATTATTGACATTTTTTTATTGCCCATTGCAATCTTTGTATTCTATTGAAGTCTAACAGGGGTGTTTCCTTATAAAGTTGATAAAGCTCGTTGTTGTATTAATCCATGTCTTGAGACGTGGAGTTGTGCAAGTGCAACTTTCGGTCAGGTTGTAAATTTCTTGGTACAGTAAAACCTCCGGTAATCGAAACTGAATGGTCGAAGTCGAGTTCAGAAGTCGATATAGACCATGTGGTGAGACCGCTCCAGTCTGAAAAAATTTCTAATTCGGTTTCTTTGTGGATTCCTACTCAAAAATGTCCCCTTTAAACAAATCTGATGAGTGCCGTGCGGAATTTTTGGGCAGAAATTGTTTAGACAATTTTTTTAAGCAAATACAAAAAAACACCTTTTTTGAACAGAAAAACACTTTCTTAGGTTTTTTGAGTCAATTTAAACAAGGCATCTTGTGATTTTTCTCGAAAATTGATAGATTTTGAGTTATAGGCGATTTAAAATCTGAAAATTGCGAAAATACGCATTTTCAAGGCTTAAAAACTCATATCTAAATTAGTATTTTTAAGGTTACCTAGTACTTAAATTGTAGTTTTATCATTCATTTTCAAGATTCTGAACAGTTATCTGGTCTATCCTTGATATAGACCTCCGTTTTCTAATTGTTAATTATGCGTGTCCATCCGATTTTTTTGCTGGTGCGGCGCGCACTATTTTCAAAAATGTATTATTTTCCTTTAAAAATAGTATACTGTACAACAAGTGAGAAAAAAAATATATTTCGCACGAGCGCAGATGTTTGTTGGCACGAGGCGAGGGCCGCAAATCAAGCGAGGGAGAAATATGTCATTTTCGCATGTGTTGTAAATTCTAACTAACAGTTATTTTTGAACAGTTTTTGGTAGGTTTTCCTGGTAGGTAATTCCTGGTAGGTTTTGCTTTAACACATTTATTTGACAACATTAATTGTGTTTGTATTATGAATGTTACCATGGAAACAATAGGAGAACCCGTGAGAAAAAATATTTCTCACTGCAATGTCCGACTTTTCTCGTTTTGAATGTATGTAAACAGTGAGAGAAGTTGCGTATTGTATAGAATCCATAGAAAAATATAATTTTTATATTCATTGGGACATAATAATTAAAATAGGTTTCTTGTCATTTTTCTCAAAAGGTAACAGTTTTAAAGTTATGAGTGATTTAAAATCCGAAAATGCATATTTTCGCATTTTTCGAATTTTAAATCGCTTATATCACCTTTTAACTTTTTAGAACAAGAAACCTATTTTATTTAGAATGTCCCAAAGGATCTAATAAATATATTTTTAGGAGGAAAATAGGAAATTTTTGAAATATAGCGCGCCGCACCTGCAAAAAAATCGGATGGACACGCATATTAACAATTAAAATACGGCGGTCTAAATTAAGGCTAGACCCGATAGCTCCTCATAATCTTAAAAACGAATGTTTAAACTATAATTTAATACTTGGCAACCTCAAAAATACTAATTTAAATATTAGTTTTTAAGCCTTAAAAGTGAGCATTTTCGCATTTTCAGATTTTAAATCGCCTATAACTCAAAAACTATCAGTTTTTGAGAAAAATCACAAGATACCTTTCTTATTTAGAATGACTCAAGAAACATAAAAAAATATTTTTTGGGTAAAAAAAGGTGATCTGTTGTATTTGATTAAAAAAAATGTTTAAAATTCTACCCAAAACTTCCGCCCGGTATTCTTCAGATTTGTTTAATGGGGACATTTTTGAATAGAATTCCCAAAAGAAACCGAATCAGAAATTTTTTCAGACGGGAGCGGTCTCACCACATGGCCTATATCGACTTCTGAACTCGACTTCGACCATTCAGTTTCGATTACCGGAGGTTTTACTGTACTAAGAAATTTACAACCTGACCGAAAGTTGCACTTGCGCAAAATCTTGCGCAGCATATCAACGCTGAAACTTGGTGAATTTTTAAAGCTTTACTTTTTCTTCTTCTAAAAGTGGCTATCTTCTAGAGACGTTGGCTACCACATTGACCCATTTTATTCTATTTACAGCAGATCGAAATACATCAGTTGACGTTAGACCAGTCCACATCCTAAGACTAGCCAGCAAGGATATACGTCTACGTTCTTGCCTTGTAAAATTAACTGTAGAAGTCGGTATTCATTATTACGCATAATGTGGCCGAAGTAAGCCAATTTTCTGTTCTTTACGGTGTTAATAATTTGTTTGTCTTTTCTTAACCTCTGAAATAGTTATGCTAGTAGTGTGGTGTATATATGAGACCCTCAACATACGTCAGTAGCATCACATTTCAAACGCCTCTAATCGTTTTATGGCATCTTTTGTAAGACTCCAGCTTTCAACTCCGTAGAGGAGGACCCTAAAGACGTAACGTATAAGAATTTGTATGCGAATATTGATACATAAAGATAAGTTGCAGACATTATTCCTAACATTATTAAAAGAGCTTCTGGCTTTTTCAATACGAGTTTTTATTTCGTAGCTATTATCCCAGGTATGCTTAATATTGCAGCCCAAATAGCATATTTTGTGTACTCTTTCTAACGTTGTATTTTTTATTGTAATTTGGGCATTTATGTTGGTGATCTTACTAACGATCAATATTTTTGCCTTCTTACAATTTAGTTTTACGCCGTATTTGTTACATGTCTCTACAACATTATCCATCGTCCTTTGGAGCCCTTGCGCAATATCTTCCAGCAATACTGTATCGTCTGTATATCTAAAATTGTTTATAAGTTGTCCATTTGCTCCAATAGGTACCATCATTGTGACTCGTCCAAGCCTCTATAAATATGTTTTCAGAGTATATGGTAAATAATGCTGGTGACGGTATGCAACCCTGTCTAACTCCTTTTCCGACTGTGAAGAATTCGGACCGTTAATTTTTTAATCGAGCTGTCGCTTTTTGTTGGAGATATAATTTTGAGACCAGTCTTACATCCTTACCATCGAGTTCTGATGTTCCTAGGATATCGATTAGTTTCCCATGTGGGACTTTATCAAATGCCTTCTCGAAATTAATGAAACATGCATTCAAATCGCAGTTGACATCCCTAGCTATCTGTTTTAGAACTTGCAAACTAAAAAGTGCTTCCCTCGTTCCCACTCCTGCTCTGAATCCTTAAACTTCACTCAGGTGTTCTTCAAATTTGGTGTATATGCGCGAGTGAATGATAGTAAGGATTATTTCAACAAAAAGCTTTACTATCGTAGGAAAATATGTATACATACTTCACAAATGTGACCTAGAGGTAATAATACCCTCTCTCTAAGATGAACCACAAAATTTATTAAGAACATTATAAGTTTAAAACACTTTGGAGGCGTTTCAGCCCAACACGAGCCATCATTAACAATTACAGGAACAACAAACCTACAATACTTTTTTTATTTTATTAAATTTTGTAGGTTTCTTGTTCCTGTAATTGCTGATGATGGCTTGTTTTGAATCAAAATGTATGCAAAGTATTTTAATCATAAAATATAATAGTTTTAATAAATTTTATGGTTCATCTTGGAAGAAGTGTACTAATTATTGCTTTACTACTGTTTGTAATAATAAATGTTAAATACTGGATATTTTAATTTCTTTTTTCATATAATAGTGATTCTTTTTTTATGCTACCTATCCGTTCCGCTTGTCGGCGATCAGCATGGCTATCCTAACTTTGCTTGCTGCTATTCGGAATAATGCGGTTGTCTATGTATTGAACCGCTTTCTCAGGTTTGGAAGACAAGATATTCGTCTTTTCTCTGGTCCTCTCTTACCAAATACCTTTCTCTGAAGAATTAGTTGCAGCAGGCCATATCTCTGTTCATTCGTATAACCTGGCGAAGATATTCTAGTTAGCGTTCTTTGATGCTGTTAATCATCTCGCATAACTTGCTAATTGTTCGTAGGCCCTCAACATTAGTTATACGATCCACCCACTAAATTCTTAAAACGCGTCTGTAACACTACATCTCGGATGCCTCGAGTTTTCTTAAAGAAGCTTCGGAAAGTGCCCAGGCCTCTACTTCGTGTAATAACGTAGAAAATACATAGCATCTGTCGATAGAGATATTAGTATAATAGTGATTATCCTGACCGATTGTTAATTGGAGAACGAAGAATATCTTATACAATAGTATAATTTTTTTTTCTTCCTTTAATATACAATAGACAGGGTATCCCAAAAGTAGGGGAACGGTCAAATATTTCGCTAAATAAACATCGGATCGAAAAACTGAAAAATACGTGTTCAATAATTTTCAAAAATCTATCGAATAACACCAAACACAACCCTCCACTCCATCCCCTGAAGCAGATGTAGGGGTAGCTACAAAAACTTAAATATAAACCCCCAGTTTTTATTGCAGATTTGGATTGCTTACGTAAAGATAAGCATTTCGATTTGTGGATAGATGGCGCTATAGTCGGAAAAAACAAGTGATCGTGATACAATAAGTAAATTATAGAAACGGTCTAATATCTCGAGAAATACACTTAAAAATAAAAAACCAAAAAATACCTATTTAATATTTTTCAAAAACCTATCGAACAACACCAAACATGACTTTTTACCCCACCATCTGGAGGTGGGGTGGAGGGAAACTTAAAATCTTAAATAGGTACCGCCATTTTTTATTGCAAATTTGGATTCCTCTTAAAAAAAAGAAGTAACATTTATTTGAAACATTTTTTAGAATATTGATAGACGGCGCTATAATCGGAAAAATAGCATTTATCAGCGCGATCTATCGACAATTCTAAAAAATGTTTCAAATGAATGTTAGGTACTTATTTTTTATGAGGAATCCAAACCTGCAATAAAAAATTCGAATACCTTTTTAAGATTTTAAAGTTATCCTCCACCCCATCTCCAGGAGGTGGGGTACGAAGTCATGTTTAGTGTTATTCGATAGGTGTTTGAAAAATACGTATTTTTTGGTTTTTCATTTGAAAGTATATTTCTCGAGATTCAGAATGTTTCTATAATTTACCTGTAGTATCACGATAAATCATTTTTTCCGATTATAGCGCCATCTATTCACAATTTGAAAAAATCTCTTAAATAAAAGTTTCTTATTTCTACTTAAGGAATCCAAATCTGCCATAAAAATTGGAGGCTTTCATTTAAGATTTCAAAGTTACCCTCCGCCCCACTACCAAGGTGTGGAATGGAGGGTCGTGTTTAGTGTCATTCGATAGATTTTTGGAAATTATTGAAAACGTGTTTTTCAGTTTTTTGATACGATGTTTATTTCGCGAAATATTCGACCCTTTCGCTACTTTTGGGACACCCTAAATAAACAATTTTGCTTGTTCATTGGTACATTATTTCTGCCTCTTTGGATTATTGTCATTCCACCTCTTGCGCAGTGGGCCGATGCTTATTCTAGAACCTGAAGCATTTTTACAACTCGTGTCCGTCATTCTACGGGTGTCATTGTGGCATTATTTTTTCTATTTAATCTCCGCTCATTTATACTCTGTTTATTAAGAGGAAACAGTAGCGATCAACAAGTAGCGAAAACGCGTTCCAAGATTGCGGCTGTAATTTTGAATATTTTTTCGAGATATTTGGCGAACATATTCGTAATATAATAAAGAATGGCGGTACAGAGCCTTATTCTGAAAAATATATTAATATGTGGAAATTACTCTGTAATTAAATACAATATTAAATAGACGAGCCTGTACCGCCATTAAGAAGAACAAAAAAATACACATTCTTCAAATAAACTTTTTTATCCGATGCCTAGATTTTGTGTCATTTTGGAACAACTAAAATTTTTTATTTCATTAGTAGTTCCAAAATGAAACAAAATCTAGGCATTGGATATCAAATTTTATTCGAAGAAAGTGTATTTTTTTGTTCTTCTTAATGGCGGTACAGGCTCGTTTTTTTATAATTGTATTTAATTACAGAGTAATTTCCACATATTAACATATTTTTCAAATTGGGCTCTGTACCGCCATTTTTGATTATATTACGAATACGTTTGCCAAATATCTCGAAAAAATATTCAAAATTACAGCCGCAATCTTGGAACGCGTTTTTGCTACCTGTTGATCGCTACTGTTTCCTCTTATTTTTTTTTCTGATTTCGTCACTCATTCGGTCTGTTAGCGTGTTTCAAATAATCCTTGTGAGTGTTTTCATTATTGCAGTTTCCAGCAGTGTCTTTGTTTTGGGTCTGTCGGGTCTCGTTTTTGCTGCTTCTTTTTGTTCGTGTCCAGACATGACTCTTTTTTTTCAATGTGTCTCCAGTAAGTTGTCGTTTCGTCGTTTTCTTGCTCTTGCTACTGATCGTCTTCCTATTGGGAAACCGTCTCTCGCCGTTTTTACTACTATATTTGTTGTCATTCGCTTAATGTGGTCGTTCCATTGTACTCTTCTGTTTCGTAACCAATTTCTAATATGCGCCACCTTGTTTATCCGTTTTATATCTGTATTTATTTCTCTGTCCCTTAGGGTACTATCATCGATTTTTCAATGGGTTTTTAGCTGGGCTGTTTCTAGTATTCCTTTTGTCCTCTCTATGCCAGGTCGTTATTCTGCCGCTTATGCGATTATTGGTCTGATGACTATTTTTTGTGATTTGCTTTTAATTTCTTTCCCGAAATTTTCATTTCTCCATACTCTTTTTCATTAAGTATCCTGCGGCTCTGTTTTCTCTATTCACTTGATCTTACACTGTTGTTTTAAGCTTTTCGTAGCTAGATAGTGTAATGCCTAGATATTTAAACTCCACCACTTGTTCTATTATTTGACCTTTCACCTCTAATTTACATCTTAGTAAATTTGCGGTCAGAACAATGTATTTCGTTATTTTAAGAGAAATTAACATGTAAAATTTTCTGGCGCTTATAAAATTGGTGCAGCATAGTTTGCAAACCATCTTCAATTTGAGGAAATAGTGTTGCATCGTCCACATAGCAGATTATTTAAAGTTATTTTTCTCCAATTTGGTATCCTATTTTAGTTTTTACTTTTTTTTATTATCCATGATCTGGTCGAAAAATAGGTCATTTAGCGAATCCTCCTGTTTTGTCTCATTGCCAGCTTCAATTAGTTCAGTTAGTTCCAATGCTACTTTTACTTTTATCGTCTTGTCCTGGAAGGTATCTTCGATCGTTTTAGTTATGGCTAGAAGTATCCCTCTTACGTACAAAATAATAATATACCGTCCTTTAATTTGACCCTGCCAAGCGCCTGCTTAAGTTCCACATAAATATAAATATGCCGATTTTTTTCTGTTATAATTTTATTTAGTTTATCTGTTATCCATTTGGTTGTTCATTTTAGTGTTGTATTTAGTAAAATAATTTTTTTCTGTAATTCCCCGGGTCCGATTTGTCACCATTCTTGAAAGGGGGTATGAGGATGCTTGACCTCCATTCTTTTGTGGATTGGTTTAAACAGTTGTTTAGTCAAATATTCTCATCTGAACTTTATGAGTTCATTCGATAATCTGTCTTTTCCTGTTGTTTTGCTATTTTTACTCTCTTTAATGCCTCCATTATCTCTCCTTTCTCAATGTTTATTTCTTCGTTTGTCATTTTTTGTGGTTATTTATCGTCACCTTTAGCAAATAAAGACCGAAAGTAGTTTGCTCATGTTTCCTTCTGAATGTGTTTCACTTTGTTAGTACGTTCATCTCTTATGTGTCTCGAGATTACCATTTTTCTTTGATTAGGTATGAGTATCATAAGTATATGAATATTGGAATTACGCTGGCCTTATAGATTCTTGGTTTTATCTCACAGTTAGTGTGTTGGTTACGCTATATACCTAGTGCTATTAGACATCCTGCTAATCTATTCGCTCTTTGTACATAATCTCTTAGTTCTTTTTCAACGTCTTCATAGCCGGACTGTGTAATCTCTAGGCCCATTACTTCCATTACTTCTTCAATGCCAACTCCATTGAGTTCTTGTTTACATCTTATTTGTGCTTTAGTATAACTATTAATTCATCATCACCATCAGCCTTTTTGAGTCTACTACTGGACATGGACCTAACGTAAATAATTCCATAGCATCCTATCTTGAGCACCCTGAATCCAGTTGTGCTGAATGCGCTTGATGTCCTCCGACCACCTTGTCGGAGGACGTCCTTGATTACGACAAGCATTGTGTCTAGGTCTCCATTCCAGAGTTCTCTTTGTCCATCTTCCATCTTTGAATCTGGCAACATGTCTCGCCCAGTTCCATTTCAGTGTTGTAATCCTTTGAACTGCGCCCGTATCATCAGTTTTTCTCCTAACTTTTGTATGTAAAACTCTCTGTCTGGGAAATATATTCAGGATTGACCTCTCCATCAACTCTCTGTGCCACTTGTATTTTATTGATTACTTTTCTGGTAAGGGTCAATATTTCTGCTGCATAGCTTAGAACTGGGAGTACATTAACTAGTAATCATTAATAATTATAATTACTAATTACAATTATTCTAGTTTTCTGAGTTGAAGTCGTCATATTAAATTCTTTTTCTCTTGTACTGAATCTGTAAGCTAGTTTTGAAGGTTATCTTCATATTGAGCTATCAATATAGCTTCATCCGCGTAACAAAAAACATTAATGGTTCCTCATTATGTATCCTCTGCCTAAATAATTCTCATTAAGATTTCATCTATGACTAGATTGAATAGCATAAGCTTAGTGACTCCTCTTATTCCATTACCTATATCTGTAGGTTATGCAAGTGATTCATCTGCTCAGACCTTCATCTTATCGTTTTGATTGGCGGTTTGAATTATTTTTTGTAATATATAGCTAGAACTTATTATTTCGCAAGAGATGTATTACATCTTTAAATTATACTTCGTCAAATGCCTTCCTAAATTCGATTCAAACGTAGAAAATGCGGGTATATTGTATCAAATGATTCCTATGTAATCTGTAATCTGTTTTATGACAAATATTGCATCTGTACGACTGTACACGACCTTTCCGTACCTTGCCGTACGGAAACCTTGTTACTCGTTTGCTAAGTTTAAGGCGGTGATTCGGTGATGTATTCGTTCTTGCAACATTTTAATTGTAAGCTTAAGGGTAGAATTTAGCAAACTGATCCTTTAAGTATTTTTAGCTTGCTGTTTCTATTGGCTTCGATCGTGCGTCAATCGAGGAGTTTTATATAGAGATTTTCCCACCAGATTCTCCGTTTCGTCTGCCCATTATGTTGGAGATCTCCCCCCTAGCATTAGGCCTTCTACCTTTCCTTCTACAACCAATATTTCCATATTTCGCGTATTTATGCCTATGTGGCAGAAGTAATTAATTGAAACAGACTGTATGACTTGTACACTGTTGTAGACTGTTTGCCGGTTTAGAAGTAATTAAGGTGTTTTAGCTGAGTATGTGCCAATTGGAAAAATAAGGGCATTGACCAACCTGAGCATAGTAATCCCTAATTTTGTATAATATTTTTGGTTCGAGCCGTTGCGAGTCTACGCTTGATTTCTGAGGAGCTATCTCCTTTGTTGTTTATCAGGAAGACCAAGTATACAAATATGTCTACTACTTTGAAATTACCTACTTGGTATATACAGGGTGGTTGGTAAAGAATAGGCGACAGCTCAACCTTAGATTCCTGATGGTAAAATAGGTCGATTTAAGCTAACTTACCTTAGTACAAAAGTTGATAATAACCGAAATACCGAAAGTCAAAATTAAACTTTTATTTTATTGATTTCTGAATATTTCCTGACAGGCATGGGACAACACGAAATTTGGTAAGTGGTGTTGGTACTGTATACCCTACTAAATTATGTTAAACGTTTCTGGCTAATACCAGAGGCGTACGACGGGGTAACGTGAATGGTTGACCCTTCCCAAGTTTTACGCCACTGGCGGAATTTCTATTTTAGTGCAATTTTTTGATTCTCTAATACTTTCTATGTAAATAACATACTCTTCTTTCGTAATGTTAAAGCCATTAGTTTTCGAGATATTTGAAGCTAAAAACGAAGGAGCATAATACATTAATCAAAAGAAGTGTGCCTTTTCATTTTTAACTTCAAATATCTCGAAAACTAATTATTTTATCGTTACGAATGAAGAGTATATTATTTGCATATAAAGTATTGGAGAATCTAAAAATTATGCTAAAATGGCCGTTTCATCAGTGGCGTAGAATTTGGAAAGGGTCAACCATTCACTTTCCCCTGTCGTACGCCTCTGGTATTAACCAGAAAAGATTATTTAACATAATTTGGTAGGGTGTAGAGTACCTACACATTCTGTCAAGTATCATAAGGATATATCTAATAGTTTTATAGTGCCGGGCACACATATTTCTTAAAGTCTTAAATAGAGAATAAATTAGATATTAAAAAAAAAAGAATACTTTAAAATAATTTAACATATGCGTACACCCTACATAAACTGTACACCCTACTAAATTATGTTAAATAATCGTTTCTGGCTACTACCAGAGGCGTACGACATGGTAAAGTGAATGGTTGACCCTTCCCAAATTCTATGCCACTGATGAAACGGCCATTTTAGCATAATTTTTAGATTCACCAACAATTTCTATGCAAATAATATAATCCTCATACGTAACGATAAAGTAATTAGTTTTCGAGATATTTGAAGTTAAAAATGAAAAGGCACACTTATTTTGATTAATGTATTATGATCCCTCGATTTTAGCTTGAAATATCTCGAAAACTAATGGCTTTATCGTTACAAATGAAGAGTATGTTATTTCCATAAAAAGCAATGGAGATTCAAAAAATTACACTAAAATAGAAATTTCGCCAGTGGCGTAGAATTTTTGAGGGGTCAACCAATCACGTTCCTCGTCGTACGCCTCTGGTAGTAGCCAGAAACGTTTGTTTAACATAATTTATTAGGGCGTAGAGTACCAGCACAACTTACCAAATTTTGTGCTGTTTCCCATGCCTGTCAGGAGATATTCAAAAACAAATAAAATAAAAGTTTAACTTTGACACCCTGTATTTCGGATATTATCAACTTTTGTACTAAGGTAAGTTAGCTTAAATCGACCTATTTCAACCTCAGGAATCTAAGGTTAAGCTATGGCCTATTCATTACCAAACACTCTGTATGTAAGTGCAGTAGATTATTATTTGCCCTGTCACGATCATGAGTTTCCTTTTTGTGATGTTGATCTGAAATCCGAATTCTTTGCTTATCTGGCTTAGCCATAAAAAGATGGAAATCATTTCTACTTCATTCTAGGTTAGTATAAGTAGGCCACCTGCGACATAAAGGTTTTCACTTACAAAGGTACTTTTTAAAAAGACCCTTTATTAACTTTTACAACTAAATTACGTGCATAGAACTCAGCCTACTTAAAAATTTGGTCATTTTTGATGTCTTGTAATTTCCTAAACCTGTTGTTTCATTTAAGTAATTTATTTTATATAATATAGCTTTATTCTTTAGAAACATCTCTGTAATAATTTTGTTGTTAAACAGGTAAATTTTCATTGTATATCGGGTGTACGAATCAAACTGTTTTTTCTCAAAGTTCTCAACACCCTGCGGAATAAATATCCTAGCATTTATAAAATTCCGAAATTAAAACCCAAATATAGTCTCAGGTTTTGTTAACATTCCGTTTTTTGATTCTTTCGCTTATGTTGGACCATAAAAAAGTTAAGTAGTTCAACAACTAGACATATTTTTCATTTCATCAATAGAGGGTGTTTTTAAATAAGTATGGCAAAGTTTAAGGGGTAATTCTGCATGAAAAAATATTGACAGTTTGCTTTACTTATAATAATTTCTCCGCAAATGCTTCGTTTCCGAAATACGAGATGTTTAATTTTTTTTGACAAACTGACGATTTATCTATTGCTTTAAAACCGGTTGCAATTAGCAAATGAAATTTGGTGGGTTTTAAGACGTAGTTATTGCACATCTTTTGAGATACAATTAAGAATTTAATACTCATCATTGGCACGCATGCAGGTAATATGACTGATCATATTACCAGTATGCAGGCTAATGGTGAATATTAAATTCTTAATGGTATGTCAAAAAATGCACAGTAACGACCTCTTAAAACGCACCAAATTTCATTTGCATATCTCAACCGGTTTTAAGGCAATAAATAAATCGTCAATTTGTAAGAAAAAATTAAACATCCCGTATCTCGGAAACAAAGCATTTGCGGACATATGATTATACTTAAAGCAAACTGTCATTACTTTTTATGCAGAATTACCGCTTAAAGTTTGTCGCACTTATTTAGAAACACTCTGTACTGATGAATAACATGCTTAATTGCAAAAGTATTTAGCTTTTTTATTATCCAACACAAGCGAATGAAACAAAAAACAGAATGTTAAAAAAACCTGAGGCTATGGTTGAATTTTAATTTCAGTATTTTATAAATGCTAGAATATTCTACAGAGCGATGCGAACTTTGAGAAAAAAACGCAGTTTGATTCGTACCCCTGGTACACAATGGAAATTTACCTGTTTAGCAATAAAATTATTATTAGACAAACCGAAAACGGCGGGTTCGTTGGAAAAAATATTCCCATGAGATTTTTTTGCATAATAACATTCGTGAGATACTCCAGAATAAGGTTCAAGAAGTCGCCCACGCGAAAAGTGGTCCAAATTTTTTTGAAAATTTTATTTTTGTTCAAATTGCAAAAATCAATATTTTCGGTCCGGACTTATTCTTTTTTAATTTTTTGGACCATTCTGAACAAAAAATAGTTCTTATAATTTTTCTCCAAAGTTAATCTTTTTCGAGTTATAAGCAATTTAAAATTGAAATAAACGAAAAATGGCGATTTTCAAGGCTTAATAACTCGGTTAAAAGTTATTATTATAAAAGTCAGAAAGTGACTAAATCAAAGTTTAAAGCCTCCCCTACAAGATTATAGAGATATTTTTGTCATTAATTTATTACTAAGCTATTATTTTTAAGTAATAATTATGAGCGGTAAGGTCGTATTGACGCGGCTGTAAATGTGAGTGCGAAAGAGATGCCATTCCGGCAGTCCAATCGTGCATCTTACTCGCACTCACATTTACAGCCACGTCAATACGATCTTACCGCTCATTATTATTACTTAAAAATAATACCTTAGAAATAAAATAATATGACAAAAATTTCCTCAGGATCTTGTAGGGGGGGGCTTTAAACTTTGATTTAGTTACGTTCTGACTTTCATAATAATAACTTTTAACCGAGATATTAGGTCTTGAAAATCGCCATTTTTCGTTTTTTTTTTAATTTTAAATTGCTCATAACTCAAAAAGGATCAGCTTTAGAGAAAAATTATGAGAGATGTTTTTTGTCTAGAATAGTCCAAAAAACCTAAAAAAATTGCCTGGGCCGAAAATATTGATTTTTGCAAGTTGAACAAAAAAAATTGTTCAAAAAAATTTGGACCACTTTTCGTGTGGGCGACTTCTTGAACCTTATTCTGGGATGTCTCACGAATGTGATCAACGAACCCGCCGTTTCCGCTTTGTCTATATTGCGATGTGTCTAAAGAATAAGGCTATAATATATAAAAAAAATCACTTATATCAGACTAGTTTAGTAAATTCGAGACATCAAAAATGACCAAATTTTTAAGTGGGCCGATTTCTAAGTAGGCAATTTTATAATTCACTGCTTTATTGATCGAAAATAAAACTGAAATTAATTACAATGATATTACTTTGTTATGTAAAAATTAAATGCCGACAAAACTGCTGATTAGGATCGCTGACCTCCGGGGATATTGCACCATCATTTCTCCATCCCCTTGGGAACTTTTTTGAGGGATGAACAAAACTGAAGGCATTGACTCTAGATCAGCTATATCCACTTCTTCTTCTGCTTCTTACATTTTCTTATTTTTGCATAACTCTCGTAATTTGTAAACTAAGATAATGACAAGGGCTATTGCCAGGATTGGTGCTGTCCACAGATGATAATGATCCATTGTTGTTAGAGACCCGGCTTGAAGTCTTTCGTCTACGGTTGAGAGTTTATGTAGTTCATCTAATTGGATTTTGTCTAATTTTAGATGCTTTTAGAGCCTGTTGGATCTTCCCCTTGAAATTTAATTTTGATCTTTGGCAAGGTTAATGGTTCTTTTTTTATTGCTACTTAGGAATTAATGTAATCTTCGTTGTTGGTTCTGAATTCATATCCTGGGGGTAGTTCTATTGGAAATGTTCTTTAGGGTACTTCAATTTTTGCAAGTAGAACAATGGGTGGAAATTTTAGCAGGTTTTGGAAAAACGGCAATGTAGTGGGCTTCACGTTTTGACGTTGCGCCCATTGTCAAAACGTGATCGGCACGTTTTGATATTTGGCGGCATCATTGGATAATATTAGGATTTGGTTGATGCAGTCATCCCTTTCTGTATTTTCTTTTGGGAATTTGACTGGACAGATGAATTTCTTTCAGGATCGGAAAAACTAACCCCCTTATCCAACTGACTGCGCCATTTAAAGGTTTTCACTCCCAAATGTGCTTTTAAAAATGACCCTTATTAACTTCTACAACTATTATTTACTACTTTATTAATAAAAAATAACTGATATTACAATATTACTTTTATACAGTGCGTCCATAAAGCAACGCATAAATTCATTATTTCGTAAACCGGCAACTTTAAGGAAAAATCCCGAAATATGTAGATTTTTATTTTTAACTTACGATTTTTTGACATAGATATCATACTAGTGACATCCATCTGGGAGTGATGACGTAATCGATGATTTTTTAAATGAGAATAGGGGTCATGTGATAGCTCATTTGAAATGGTATTTAATTCTTTATTCACTAATATAAACATTAACATAATGATTAATACAGGGTGTTTAAACAAAATTTTTTTAAATTAAATTAATTGACACAAAAAAAATGAATGTACGTAATTTGTTTGATTCTAAATACAGTTTACTGCTGTCAGAAAACATAAAAATGTTTATTTAAAAAATAAACATTGATTTTCGCTTAAACGAAATGTTCAAATTGCCAAGAGGCAGCTGAGTGGCTGTTTTATCATTGAATTTAAGCAAAAATCAATATTTTTTGACAACAGTAAAACGTATTTTGAATTAAATAAATTACATACATTCTTCTTTTTGTCTTAATTAATTTAATTAAAAAAAATTAACTACATATATAAATAATTGTATTAATGTTTTATATTAGTGAATAGAGAACTGAACAGCTTTTCAAATGAGCTATCACATGACCCCTATTTTCGTTTAACAAATATCATCAATTATGTCATCAAGCCCGTATGGATAACGTCACTAGTATAATATATAATATGTAAAAAAATTGTAATTTAAAAATTAAAATCGACCTATCTCGGGATTGTTCCTTAAAGTCGCCGGTTTACGAAATAATTAATTTATACGTTATTTTATGGACCCACTGTATAAAAATTAAATGCTGTCAAAACTTCTGGTTGGGATCGCTGACTTGTGGGGTTACTGCACCGCAATTTTCGTATCGTAGGATACTATTTCTTTTACCTTCTACACACATAGTGATTCCACGGTCACAGTCGTCTAGTAGTTTTCTCATTATATATTTAGAATCTGTTCTATAATAATGGTGATAGTACGTAGCCTTGTCGAGTTCCTCCTTTTTTACCGCATTTGATCATATTTAGTGTACTTTAACGTTGACCAAGTTTTTATCATACAGCTTGGTTATCAGGTTAAGTAGGTGTTTAAGTTCTTTCATATTTTCAATTATACTCCAGACTGATAATAGTTTACTGAATCAAAAGCCTTTGTGTAATCTCCGAAAGAGAGCAGCATTGGTATATTGTGTTCCCTATCTTTCCCTAACAAACTGATATACAGAGTAGGCCAAAGAATAGAGTCCACCTCGATATTTGGCAGTATTTATTAGATTTTAAGTAAATAAAAAACAAGGCAATTTTGATCTAAGGAGACACATTTTTACGGTAAATATATCTGCCATTTGTCAACCCCTTTCCTTCCACTTCCACCAACCCTTATTTTTAATAGAGGATAGGTGTCGTGTGCTAGATCATTTTTGAAAAGTTGTTCAATTGTCTATTCAGTAATATCAACATTAACAAAATTATTTATATAGGGTTTCCAAGAAAAAAATATTTTAATTAAATTAATTGACACAAATAGAAGAATGTATGTATTTTATTTAATTGAAAATACATTCTACAGAAAAAACAGAAAAAAATGTATTTTTGATAAAATAATAAATAGATATTGCTTTTCGCTTAATTTCATTGTTCAAGCTGCCACCCATCTGCCTCTTGGTAGGTTGAATATTGAATTTAAGCAACAAACAATGTTTATTAATCAAATAAACATTTTTTTCTGTTTTCTGTCGTTCTGTCAGCAGTAGAATGTATTCTGAGTTAAATAAATTACATACATTCTTCTTTTTTGTGAATTAATTTAATTCAAAATAATTTTTCTGGTACACCCTGTGTAAATGATTATGTTAATGTTAATATTACCGAATAGAGAATTGAATAACTTTTCTAATGAGCTAGCATACGACCCCTACTCCCTATTTTAAATTAAGGAGTGGGGAAAGTGGAGAAAGGGGGTTGACAAATGACAGATATATGTACCATAAAAATGTGTCCCCCTAAGGTCATAAATCTACCTGTTTTTTTATTTCCTTAAAATATAATAAATACTGACAAATATCGACGTGGACTCTTTTCTTTGGCCCACTCTGTATAGTTAGTTTTATGGTTGTTTCTTTTCGCCTTTTTGAAAAACTGGATTAATTCGCTTGTCATCCATTCTTTTGTTATTTTATTGTTTCTTATAATCTTGCTAATGTTGTCAGTCAATCTGTCATTGCCGCTTCATTTTAATAATTTGTTTAGTATAATGAAAGACAGCTTGTTTCACTTTGATTCAGATATGATGCCTTTACGTACGTTTCAGTCTAATTAGACATCATCAAAGGGGCTACATGATCACGTCTGAATTGAAATGAAACCAAGCTGTCTATTTAAACCGAATTATAAAAATAAATCGTTCGTCGGACCCTGTAGCGACGTCTATTTAAAGAAATGAGAAGTTCCAGATTCGTAAATCTGAAACCTGTCGTGGAACCAATTTCTGATTACTTCCTTTATCTCTGTTTCTTACAATTTATAAGGCAAGAAGTCGACGAATATAGAAAACGAAAATGACTATACAATATGCAGCCACATTTCGTCTACTCGTCTAGGAAAAATTCTGGTAAAGTTTGGATCCGTGTACTCACAATCTGAGTAAACTAGAAAAACCAAAGACAGCTTATATTTCATTTTGGTCCTATGTTTGGTTTGGTTCAAACTGTCCTATTATTGTCCCAGTTTACTGAGATTGTGAGTACACAGAACCAAATATTTTACTAGAATTTTTCCAAGACGAGTAGACAAAATGTGACTGCATATTGTATAGCCCCTTTTCGTCGTCTCCTTGCCTTATAAATTGTAAAAAACAGAGATAAAGGAAGTAACTAGAAATTGGTTCCACGAGAGGTTTCAAATTTATGGATCTGGGACTTCTCATTTCTTTATATAGATTTTGCTACAACGTCCGAGGCAGGAATTATTTTTATAATTCGGCTTGAATAGACAACTTGGTTTCATTTCGATTCAAATGTGGTCATATAGCCCCTCTGATGACGTCTGAGGAGACTGAAACGTATGTAAGGGGATGATTGATCATATTTGAATCGGAATGAATGATAAGCTGTCTGTCATTACACTAACCGAATTATTAAAATAAAACGGCAATGGCAGATTAACTAATAACATTAACAAGATTATAAAAAACAATAAAATACCAGAAGAATGGAAGACAAGAGAGTTAATACCATTATTCAAAAAGGCGATAAAACACAACCGTAAAACTAAATATATATCAATTTGTTAGAGAAAGTGAGGGAACACAATATATCAACGCTGCTTGCTCTCTTTCGTAGATTAAAAAATAAGGTGGTGCGAAAAAGTCAAGTTGATAATTCCGTGTCGCAATAGTGCGGAAAAGTTGCGATTGGAAATTACAAGAAAAACAAAAAAAGAATTATTCAAATCGGACTTTATCTTCCGATTCCACAACAGGCCTAAAGATTATGAGAAAAATGAAATTTTACCTTTTTTCCAAAAATTTTTATTTATTCTTCGTGTACGTTTTATTTATCGCTATAGTAAAATTTATTTACAGTTTGCGTGGTAGAGTAGTAGAAAAAAATGATTTACGCATTTAACGAATATTTTCCGATCCAGCACGGTCAATCAAAATCTAAAAAAATTTGAAATTTTTGATGATTTTGATAAATTAAAAACATTTAGTTATCTCATTTTTCTGTTACATTGTGAAGCTCTTCGCTTGTTTAGATATTGTATGACAAAATATAAACAACCCAGGACTCAAAATGAGGGGGTGATTGCAGTTCTAGCTTCACACGCACCCTCTATCCAACCAACCAATGAGTGTGTGTTTTTTTTACATTATTTACATAAGTACATTTCTTTTTTATCTGTTTGTGTCCAGTTCTTAAACATCAACTTTGTATTGTGATTTCTTGGTAAAATCTGGCAGCATGGACCTTGATTTAATTGTTTTCCTGATGAATCCATCTGCTGATTGGGGCCCACATATATTAGCATTAGACAATGCTTCCGTGGGCAACTTTAGACAGCGCTCGTCAGCTTGCATGTGGCAGGGATAGTTTTGTACATTCCAGTCTGGCATGTCTTCCGATGTAATGAAAGAAGTTATATCTTCATGTGAAACTCTTCGAAATATTAGTGAAGAAGACAGTTTTGTAACATTCCAGTCTATTATTTCAGTGTAGTCCTCTGTTTGAAATTTAACGTAGGATGGATGAAACTTTTGCTCTTGGCTTTAGTCTGTCCGGCTTTTAACACTCTTCTTGGCCCTAGCTCTCTATAATGTGTTTCCTTTCCCCCACTTGAAATTTTGAAGCACAGGACTAAACTAAAATAATAGACTGGAATGATGCAAAACTATCTTCTCCACCACTTCCTCGAAGAGTTTCAGATGAAGATATAACTCCATGTATTACATCGGGCGACGTGTAAGACTGGAATGTATGTACAAAATTATCCCTGCCACAAGCCAGCTGATGAGCGGTGTCTAAGGTTGGCCACGGAAGCATCGTCTAATGTTAATGTATGTGGGCCTCAATCAAGAGATCGATGCATCAGGACAACACTTAAATCAAGGTCCATGCTGCTAGATTTTATCAAGAAATCACAATGCAAAATTGGTGTTTGAGAGCTGGGCACAAACAGATGAAAAAGAAATGTACATATGTAAATAATGTAAAAAACACATACTCATTGGTTGGTTGGAGACAAGGGTGCGTGTGGAGCTAGCAGTGCAACCACCCCCTCGTTTTGGGATCTGGGTTGTTTAAATATTGTCATACAATATCTAAACAAGCTTCACAATGTAACAAAAAAATGAGATAACTAAATGTTTTTTAATTTTTTAAAATCATCAAAAATTTCAATGTTTTATAAATTTTGATTGACCTTGCATGATCGGAAAATATCCGTTAAATGCGTAAAACAATTTTTTTAGTACTCAACCATGCAAAGTTTAAATAAATATTACTATAGCGATAAATAAAACATACTCGAAGGATAAATAAAAATTTTTGAAAAAAAGGTAAAATTTCATTCTTTTCATAATTTTAGGTCCGTTGCGGGATCGGAAGATAAAGTCCGATTTGAATAATTCTTTTTTTGTTTTTCTTCTAATTACCAATCGCAACTTTTCCGCACTATAGCGATACGGAATTATCAACTTACTTTTTTCGCACCGCCCTATTACACAAAGGCTTTTGATTCAGTAAACTAGTATCAGTCTGGAGCTTAATGCGAATTATGGAAGAATAACTTAACCACCTAGTTAACCTGATAACCAAGCTGTATGATAAAAACTCAGTCAACGTTAACACTAAATATGTTCAAATGCGGTAAAAAATAGGAACTAGACAGGGCTACGTACTATCAACATTATTTTAGAACATTCTGAATATATATAACGAACAAAATACTAGACGAATGTGATCGTGACATCACTATGCAGAAGGAAAAAAAATAGTATCCTGCGATACGCAAATTACGGTGCAGTAACCCCGGAGGTCAGTTATCCCAATCAGCAGCTTTGTCAACATTCAATTTTTTATAAACTTAATACCATTGTAATTAATTTCAGCTATTTTCGACCAATAAACTAGTGAATAATAGTTGTAAAAGTTAATAAGGGGTATTTTTTAAAAAGTACCTTTGTGCGTGAAAATCTATAAGAGGCGCAGTCAGTAGGATAAGCGGAAGAGTCTTTAAGATAATTATTCATGAATAAAAGAAGTTTCTCTGTCCAGCTAAATTCCCACAAGAAAATACAGAAACCGGTGACTGCTTCAATCAAATCCTAAAATTATCCAATGATGCCACCCAATGTCAAAACGTGCCGATCAAGTTTTGATATTGGACGCAACGTCAAAACTTGAAGCCCACTATATTGCAGTTTTTTTAAAAGCTACTATGATCTGCACCCGTTGTTCTACCTCCAAAATTAAAGTACTCACAGGAACATTGCTAATAGTAATACCCCCAGGATGCGAATTTAGGACCAACAACTAAGTTTACGTTAATTCCAATGCAACAATATACGTAGAACCGTTAACCTTGCTAAAGATCAAAATAAAATTTCAAGGGAAAGATCCAACAGTCTCTAAAAGCTTCTGAAATTAGACACAATCCAATTAGATGAACTACATAAACAGTCAACCGAAGAAGAAAGACTTCAACCCGTGTTCCTAACAACAATGGACCATTATCATCTGTGGGCACCACCCACATTAGTCCTGTCGCCAAGGGGGGGGGGTACAACGGCCTCTCTAATTCAAATGGACTTACCCAAGTTTTGTTATAACCCGTAGAACACGAATTTTTTGGTTAACAGTTGATCCGGATGTCGATAAAATTGTTATAAACAAAGAACTTGAGGAATTACATAACAGCGATTTTTCGCAAAACTAAACGTTTTTTTTTTGTATTTTTTCGGTGATTCTCAGCAAATAATGTTCTTACAAGTATTTTCGTAGGATGCATAGATTTCGAGATAAACACAGTTGAACTTTCAAAAAATCGAAAAAGTGCAATTTTTGAACCCGAATAACTTTTGACTAAAAAATAAAATAGCAATTCTGCTTACTGCATTTAAAAGAAAAAGTCAAATTCTGTCGGCTTTGATTATTTGCATTGTTAAAAATTAATTTTTTTATTGTTAAACATAGCTATAAACACATAGTGGTTCCCGTGTCCAATGCATGCATTTTAAAGTACGTAATCTACGTAGAAATTGTCTGTATGCGCGCCCACTCGTTCGGCTTCAAATGAGAAATGCATTGAAAACATAACTCAATAATGTGTTTATAGCTTTGTTTAAAAATAAAAAAAAAATAATTTTTAACAATGAAAATAATCAAAACCGATAGAATTTCACTTGAACTTTCAAATGCGGTAAGCAGAATTGCTATTTCTTTTTTCAGTCAAAAGTTATTCGGGTTCAAAAATTGCACTTTTTCGATTTTTTGAAAGTTCAACTGCGTTTATTTCGAAAACTATGCATCCTACGAAAATACTTGTAAGAACATTTTTTGCTTAGAATGAGGCAAAAAATACAAAAACATGTTTTGTTTTGCGAAAAATCGCTGTTATGTGATTCCTCAAGTTCTTTGTTTATAAAAATCTTATCGACATCCGGATCAACGGTTACCAAAAAATTCGTATTCTACGGGTCAAAATACATAAATAAACTTGGGTAAGTCTATCTGAATTAAGGAGGCCGTTGTACCCCCACTGGCGACAGGAGTATATTATCCTGGCAATAGCACTTGCCATTATCTTGGTTTATAAATTTCAAGAGTTATGAAAAAATAAGAAAGTAGAAGAAGCAGAAGAGGAAGAGGATATAGCTGATCCAGAACCAATGCCTTCAGTTTTGTTTAATCCTCACAAAACTTCCCAAGGGAGGAATTATGGCGCAATAACCCCGTAGGTCAGCGATCCTAATCAGCAGTTTTGTCAGCATTTAATTTTTATATGCCATTGTAATTAATTTCAGTTTTACTTTGGAACAATACAGTTGTAGGAGTAGTTGTAGTTTGGAGTTGTAGTTGTTAAAGTTAATAAAGGGTCTTTTTAAAAAGTACCTTTGTTAGTGAAAACTTTTAAGTCGTAGATGACACACTTATACTAACAGCGAATGAAGTCGAAATGTTTACCTTCATCGGATGGCTAAGCCAGATAAGCAAACAATTCGGACTTCAGATCGGCATCACGAAAAGAGAACCAATGATCGTGATAGGGCAAATAATAATCTATCGCACTTATACCAAGTGGCTAATTTCAAAGTAGAAACATATTTGTATACTTGTTCTCCCTGATAATCAACAATGGAGATAGCTTCTCAGAGATCAAGCAATGCCCCGAACCATAAATACTATACAATAACAAGGATTACTATGCTAAGGTTGATCAATGTCCTTATTTTTCCCATTGGTACATACACAGCTGAAATACCTAAATTATTTCGGTCACATAGACTTAAAAAAGCGAAATATGGAAATATTGGTTGTAGAAAGAAAGGTAGAAGGCCTAATGCCTCCAAGGGAAATATCACCAACATAGTGGGCAGACCAAATGGAGACTCTGGTGGAAAAACCCCTATATAAAACTTTTCGATTTTAGCACGATAGCAGCCAATAGAAACAGCAAGCTAAAAATACTTAAAGGATCAGTCTGCTAAATACACTAAACATCAAAATTAACGCATTACCTTAAAAATGGGACATTTTTGATGTCTCGTATTTCCTAAACCGGTTGTCCGATTTAAGTAATTTTTTAGTATATTATAGCTTTATTCTTCAAGAATATCAATGTAGTCATATATTATTGCTAAACAGGTAAGTGTCATTGTATATCGGGTGTAACAATGATAGTGTGTTTTTCCTCAAAGTTTGGAACACCATGTGGAATATTCTAGCGTATATAAAATATTTAAATTAAAACTTAACTATAGCCTTAGGCTTTCTTAACATTATGCTTTTTGATTCAGTCGCTTATGTGTGATAATAAAAAAGTTAGATACTTTAAAAGCTAGCCATGTTATTCATCAATACAGGGTATTTCTAAATAAGTGCGACAAACTTTAAGGGGTAATTCTGCATGAAAAAATAATGACCGTTTGCTTTGTAAACATATGTCAACAAATGCTTCGTTTCGGAGATACGGGGATGTTGAATTTTTTCTGACTAACTGACGATTTATTTATTGCTCTAAAATAGGTTGGGATATGCAAATGAAATTTGGTACGTTTTAAGAGGTAGTTATTAGGCATTTTTTGACATACAATTAAGAATTTTATATTCACCATTGGCGTGCATACGGGATGTACCTAAAATGTTTATACCCGTATGCACGCCAATGGTGAGCATTAAATTCTTAATTGTATGTCAAAAATGCGCAATAATTACCTCTTAAAACCTACCAAATTTTATTTGCATATCTTAACCGGTTTCAGAGCAATAAATAAATCGTCAGTTTGTAAGAAAAAATTCAACATCCCGTATCTCGGCATATGTTTATAAAGCAAACGGTCATTGCTTTTTCATGAGGAATTACCCCTTAAAGTTTGTCGCACTTATTTAGAAACACCCTATATTGATGAATAACACGGCTAATTGTTAAAGTACCTAGCTTTTTATTCTCACACATAAGCGAATAAATCACAAAGAAAAATGTTAAGAAAGCCTAAGGCTATATTTGAGTTTTAATTTCAATATTTTATATACGCTAGAATATTCCGCAGGGTGTCCCAAACTTTGAGGAAAAACACACTATCATTGCTACACCCGGTATACAATAACACTTACCTGTTTAGCAATAATATTATTACATCGATATTCTTGAAAAATAAAGTTATAATATCCAAAAAAAATCGCTCAAATCGCACAACAGGTTTAGGAAATACGAGACATCAAAAATGTCCCATTTTTAAGGTGGTGCGTTAATTTTGATTCTTAGTGTACTACCCTTAAGCTTACAAATAAAATGTTGCAAGAACGAATACATCAGCTCGCAAACTTAGCAAATGAGCAACAAGGTATATCTAAGGAAAGGTCGTGTTCAGGTACAATACTTGTCATAAAACAGATTACATAGGAATCATATGATACAATAGACCCACATTTCCTAAGTTTGATCGAATTTACATAGGAAGGTATTTGACAAAGTTTGATTTAGAGAATGTAATACATCTCTTGCATAATAATGAGTTCAAGTTGGATATCACAAAAAAACAATTGAAAACGTCAATCAAAACAATAAGATGGAAGTCAGCTTAGATGGATAACTTGTATAACCTGTAAATACGGATAATAGAATAAGAGGACTCTCTACGCTTATGCTATTCAATTTAATTGCGTATGAAGTCTTAAAGAACATGAATAAAGGAAAAAGATACAAAATGGGAAACAATTATTTTTTTTTTGTTAGGCCTACGATGCTGTACTGATAGCCCAATATGAAGATAACCTTCAAATACTAGCTTACATAGTATTGAATACAAGAGGAAAAGAATTTAATATATGACGACTACAACTTAGCAAACTAGGACAAGAATAATTCGTAATTAGATATTAATATTATAATTATTAATAATTAGTGATTAATATACTCCCAGTTCTAACGTATGGAGCAGAAACATTGATCCTTACCGGCAAAGTAATAAATAAAATACAAGTGGCACAGAGAGTTGATGGAGAGGTCAATCCTGAATATATTACCCAGACAGAGAGTTCTAAATACAAAAGTTAGGAGAAAAACTGGTGATGCGGACGCATTTCAAAGAATTACAACACTTAAATGGAACAGGGCGGGTCATGTGAAAGAAAATTCTAGAATGGAGACCTAGACACGCTGCTTGTCGTAATCAAGGGCGTCTTCCGACAAGGTGGTCGGACGACATCAAGGCAATCCAGCACAACTGGATTCAGGGTGCTCAAGGTAGGATGCAATGAAATAATTTACGTGAGTTCTATGTCCAGCAGTAAACTCTAAACGGCTGATGATGATGATGATGAATTAGTAATTATAGTAAAGCAACAATAAGATATAAACCAGAAGTCAAAGGAGTTGGCATTGAAGAAGTAATGGAAATAAAGGTTCTAGAGATTACTCAGTCCGGCTATGAAGACGTTGAAAAAGAACTAAGAAATCAAGTACAAAGAGCGAATAGGTTAGCAGGATATCTAATAGCCCTAAATATATCGGGTAACCCATATACTAACTGTCAGATAAAACCAAGACAAATAAAAGAGATGGACGAACTAAAAAAATAAAACACATTCAGAAGGAAACATGTGCAAACTACTTCCAGTATTTATTTGCTAAAAGTGACGAAAATAAACCACAAACACCGACAAACCAAGAAATAAACATTGAGGAGGGAGAGATAATGGAAGCATTAAGGAAAGTAAAAATAGAAAATCAACAGGAGAAGACATATTATCCATTGATCTCGTAAAGTACAGAGGAGATGATCTGATCAAACAATTATTAAAACTAATCAAGAAAAGAATGGAGATCAAGCATCCTTATACCCCCGTTCTAAAAGGGTGACAAATCGGACTCACGAAATTACAGAAAAATTAATTTATTAAACACAACACTAAAATTAACAACCAAATGGATAACAAACAAACTAAATAAAATTATTACATCAGAATAAAATAAATTGGCATATTTATTTTTATGTGGACCTTAAGAAGGCATTTGGCAGGATCAAATTCAAGGAAGTTATATATTGTACGTAAGAGAGATATCTCTAGGCATAAATAAAACGATCGAAAATAACTACCAGGACAACACAATAAAAGTAATACTAGCACAAGAACTAACTGGAGTAATTGAAGCTGGCAATGCCATAAGACAGGGGGATTCGCTGAGTGGCCTTTTGTTCGACCTGATCATGGATAATAAAAATGTAAGAACTAAAAAAGGATACCAAATTGGAGAAAAACTCAAATAATCTGCTATGCAGATGATTTCACTATTCCCTCAAAGTGAAGGTAATTTGCAACCTACGCTGCACCAACTGTATAAGCGCCAGAAAATTTAAATTGTTAATTTTCCATAAAAAGACGAAATGCATGGTTATAACAAGAAATTTATTAAGATGTAAATTATAGGTGAAAGGTAAAATAATAGAACAAGTGATGGAGTATAAATATCTAGGCTTTACACCATCTAGCTATGGAAAGCTCGACACAGAAGTGGAAGAACAAGTTAATAGAGAAAATAGAGCCGAAGGATGCCTGAATGAAACAATATGGAGAAATGAAAATATCGGGAAAGAAATGAAAGGTCAATTACAAAATAGTCATCAGATCAATAATGATATAAGCGACAGAAACACGACCTAGCATAGAGAGGATAAAAAGAATACTAGACACAGCACAGCTAAAAATCTTTCGAAAAATCGATGATAAGACACTATGAGAAGAGCTATAAATACAGATACGAGACGGATGAACAAGGTGGAACACATTAAGAATTGGGTACCAAACAGAATAGTGGATTGGAAATAGCACATAGGCCGAATGACAACAAATAAAGTAGTAAAGACACAGAGAGAGACGGTTCTCCAATAGGAAGACGATCAGTGGGAAGACCACGAAAACGATGGAATGACAACTTATTAGATGCACATTGCAAAAACAGACAGTCATGTCTATACAAAAAGAAGAAGCAGCAGAAGCAAAAACAAGATCCGACACAGCCAAAATATAGACACTGCTGGAAACTGCAGCAATAAGAACACTTACAAGAATTACAGGAAACACGCTAATAGACTGAATAAGTGACGAAATTAGAACAAAAGTTAATATACAGGATATAAACGAGTGGATATTAAACAGAAAAAATAATGCTACAATGACATCAGTAGAATGACGGACACAAAGTTGTAAAAATGCTCCAAATGCTAGAAGAAGTATCAGCACACTGCGTAAGAGATGGAGTGACAATCTTCCAAAGAGGCAGGAAAGTACCAAAGAACAAGCAAAATTGTTTATACAAGGTGTCCCAAAAGTAGTGGAACGGTCGAATATTTCGCGAACTAAACATCGGATAGAAAAACTGAAAAATTCCTGTTCAATCATTTTCAAAAATCTATCCAATGACACCAAACACTAACCCTCACTACACCCCCTGGAGGTGGGGTGGTGGGTAACTTTAAAATCTCAAATGGAAACCCCCAGTTTTTCTTGCAGATTTTAATTCGTTATGTAAAAGTAAGCAACTCGTATTCAACACATTTTTTCGAAATGTGGATAGATGGTGCTATAATTGGGAAAAACGATTTATCCTGATACCATAGGTAAATTATAGAAACGGTCTAATATCTCACGAAATACACTTCCAAATGAGAAATTAAAAAACATATTTTTAATCTTTTTCGAAAAGTTTTCGAATAACAACAAACGTGACCCTCCAACCCATCCCCTGGAGGTGGGGTGGGGGGTAACTTTAAAATCTTAAATATCAACCCCCTCTTTTTATTACAGATTCGGATTCGTCACGAAAAATTAAGCAACATTTATTCGAAACAATTTTTAAACTTGTTAATAGATGGCGCTTTAATTTTAAAAATACGATTTATTAGCGCCATATATCAGAAATTTAAAAAAATGTTTCGAATAAATGTTGCTTAATTTTTTATGACGAATCTGAATCTTCAATAAAAAGTGGGGGTTGCTATTTAAGATTTTAAAGTTACCCGCCACCCCACCTCCAAGGGGTAGATAGGAGGGTCATGTTTGATGTTATTAGATAGGTTTTCGAAAAAGATTAAAAATCTGTTTTTTGGTTTCTCATTTGGAAGTGTATTTCGTGAGATATTATACCGTTTCTATAATTTACCTACGGTATCAGGATAAATCGTTTTTCCCAATTATAGCGCCATCTATCCACAGTTCGAAAAAATGTCTTGAATAAAAGTTGCCTACTTTTACGTAACGAATCGAAATTTGCAAGAAAAATTGGGGGTTTCCATTTAAGATTTTAAAGTTACCCCCACCCCACCTCCAGGGGGTGTAGTGAGGATTGGTGTTTGGTGTCATTGGATAGATTTTTGAAAATGATTGAACACGTATTTTTCAGTTTTTTGATCCGATGTTTAGTTCGCGAAATATTCGACGGTTCCCCTACTTTTGGGACACACTATATATTAAAAGAAGACGAAAAAATTATACTATTGTATAAGATATTCTTCGTTCTCCAATTAATCGGTCAGACTATTCAGTGTTATATATCTTTACCTGTCTAATATCGCTACCTACAGATGCTATGTATTTTCTGTTATTATAGGGAGTAGAGGCCTGGACAATTTAGGAAGCTTCGTATGACTAATGTTGAGGTCCTACGTAGAATTTTCAAGTCAAGAGAGATCATTAACGCCGTCAAATAGGGCAAACTAGAACATATTCGCAATGTTATGAGAAATGAACTCAGATATGGCTTGATGCAACATATTCTTCAGGATAAGGTATTTCGTAAGAAAAGATCAGAGAAAAAAAGGAATATCTCGGCTTCAAAATCTGAGAACGTGGTTCAATACATCGACAACCAGACTATTCCGAATAGCAGCAAGCAAAGTTAGGATAGCCATGCTGATCGCCAGCATCCGGAAGGGATAGGAAGAAGAAGAAGAATTACTTTTATATATAAAAAAATATCTGATATTAAATATTTATTATTACAAACAATACTAAAGCAATACACTCACTCTTTTCAAGATTAACCACAAAATTGATAAACACTATTATAGTCCAATAGCCAGTTTCTGGAATTTTGAGAACCAAGGTCGATTTTCTTGAAAATTTGGATTTAGGTAGTAATTATAACCTTTGTCAAAATCTACCCTATGCTGAACTGCGCTTTTGCCCTGGGGGTGAAAACAACCCCATCTAGGGGATGAAAATTTTTTAATCAAAATAACTATGGAAATCGATAGGGTGACCAATTCTAAGTAAATTTTGTTCTATACAATTTTTTAGAAAAATTGACAATTTTCAAGTTATTTGCGATTGAAACTGCATTTTTCATTGAAAAAACTCACGTTTTATAACATTTGTTCATAAATAACTTAAAAAAATTTTATTTTATAGAAAAACTCATTAAGAATAAATTTGTGGCCAATAAAAAACAAAAAAATTCGCGTGTAAAAGACCTACGTAAACCCAATAACTACTGGGTTTTTGCTCTTTAAAGTATGGTTATTTTTTCATCTAATAATCTAATAATCATCTAATAAAAAAAAAAAAAACTAAATCACATAAACAGTTAAAATCTAAAAAGAAATATATCGATTTGCTATTGTTATTAAATGTTTTGATTTATATTTTACTTTAATTTATACATATTATAGACAGTGTATTTAATAAATTATATGTACATTGTACATTATATTGACTGACATCAGTGGGAGGTATCCGACAAACAGATGCCTTGTGTCTAGGTCTGCCTCCGGATGAATCAGTCAGTATAAGTATATTAATTAGGTCTGTTATATGTATATTGTATAATAACTAAGTGGTTGAATAAATTATTATTATTATTATTATTATTATTTTTGAAGAACATGGAAATGGAGAACATTTAATCTCAAATAACTCGAATGTGGTGCAGTTTTTTGAGAAAACTTAAGAAATATATTTTAAAGCCCATTAAAAAACCTTTCAAATAAGCTCTGAGATAAGTTTTTTGCATAAGAATTGACTGACTTATGATGAAAATAAAGTCGCTCTCTGCTTTTTTCTTTTTGAAATGAAAAAATTAAACCCTCGTCGTTACAATCATAATACAAATAAATAGCTTCACACTTGAAACTGATTTTATTTAGGTATAATTGATACGATACATGTGATTTGACCGGTTTGGAATGCTTAGTTTAGAAAAAAATAGTTGATTAAATAGAAAATGGCACAATTTAATTAAAAAGTGTATTTTCCTTAAATAAATCTAAAAGTATTCATAATATGAAAAAATGTTGCAAATATTAATTGTAGTATTTCTTTTACTGAAAATTTTGGATTTTTCTTTGTTTTTGTATTATGAATACTTTTAGGTTTATTTAAGAAAAATGCACTTTTTTTTAATTATAATAATGTTATTTTTGATTTATTCAACTATTTTTTCTAAACTAAGAATTCCAAACCGGTTAAATCATATGGATCGTATCAATTATACCTAAATCAAGTTAATTTTAAGTGGGAAGATATTTATTTCTATTAGGATTGTAAGGACGAGGGTTTAATTTTTACATTTAAAAAATAAAACAACAGAGAGCGACATTATTTTCGTCATGTCAGTCAGTTCTTACGCAAAAACTTTTGTCAGAGCTTGTTTGAACGATTTTTTAATTAGCTTTAAAAGATGTCTTTAAAATTTTCCAAAAAAAAATGCACCACATTCAAGTTATTTGAGATTTAATGTTCACCATTTCGAGGTTCTTCGAATAATATTCTTTAAAAGCAAAAACTCAGTCGTTATTAGGTTTACATATGTCTCTCCGACGCGAATCTCTTTGTCTTTTTATTAGCCACAATTTTATTCGTTATTATTTTTTGTATAAAATTAAATTTTTTTAAAATCCATAAGGAAAAATTTCCCGTAACTGGCTGTATACCATTAATTACAAAAATTGAAGAAAGACTTCTGTGTAAAAGGTATATTTATTAAAACCCAAATAAAGGGATACATTAAAAGACAGAACGTTCTCGAGAGCATCATCAGTGTTCTAAGCCTAAAATAAGTACAACCATAATTAGTGAAGACAAGAGTAAAAAAATGTAAAGGTTGACCAAGATAAAAAATTAGGTTATACTTACAAGCTCTACATGCTAAGCCACCAAAAATACATAGGTTAAAACCCTTAAAACGCCTACCAAAAGTCTTACATTGGCGTGTATTATGCTAAACCCTGGCGATGGGTGAAAATGAAAAAGATATACCTCAAAGCATTATATGACTCTACCACGTGTATGTGGGTGGTTGAGTTGATTTCTCTGTCTTCACAAAGAGAAAGGTGAAAGCCAACTAATTACAGGTGACAGGTAAGAAAGCGTTTCTGACTGATGACAGCACAAGACAGACGGTCCAACATGAAGATTTGTGAACTGATATGTAGTTAGGTACACTAGCCAATAGTTTTAAAACATTTATTTGTAGCAAAATACGATAATAACAAAAAATATCATATGCTGGGATTATAAGTATTCACTACTAAACTACCAAGAATGATATACCAAGTGGAAGTAACGTTATTTGAAAACCAAAACCCCACTGACATTTGGTTGTCAAATAACGTTATTTCCACTTGGTATATCATTCTTGGTAGTTTAATAGTGAATACTTATAATCCCAGCATATGATGTTTGTTGTTATTATCGTATTTTGCTACAAATAAATTTTTTAAAACTATTGGCTAGTGTACCTAACTACACACACCGGCAAAATTAGCCGAACACCTTAAAAATGGGACATGTTTGATGTCTTGAATTTCCAAAACCACTGGTCCGATTTGAGTGATTCTTTTAGTATGTTATAGCCTTATTATCTCAGGGCCGGTTGTTCGAACGCTAATCAAGAAGTTGATTATAATCAATCATTTATTGTAATCAATTTTCTTGATGGGAATCAAATCGCGACATGAAAAATACATGTAAAACACTAATCAGTTATTGATTGTAGGTAAAACAGTAATTAAAATATAGCCGCAGCTCTTAAATTATTAAAAATTGCTTATTATTATTATTATTATTATTGATTTGTACAAGAAATTGAGTAAACAAGAAATTAACATCAGAAAGAGTTTAATTATGTTTTATTTTAAATTAAAACCAAAATAATAAAATAAATCAGTCAACATAACCTCAAAATGCGACATCTGTCAGAAGTACGCTTAATCAAATATAATTGTAATTAAATATTTGATAATGATCAGTTTTGATTAGCGTTCGAACAACCGGCCCTAAGAATATCTCTGTAATAATGTTGTTGCTAGACAGGTAAATATCATTTTATACCGGGTGTACCAATCATACTGTGTTTTTTTCTTTAAGTTTGGAACACCCTGTGGAATATTCTAGCATATGTAAAATATTAAAATTAATACTCGATTGTAGACTTAGGCTTTCTTAACATTTTCCTTTTTGATTCATTTACTTATGTAAAATAATAAAAAAGTTATGTGCGTTAACAACTATATATGTTTTTCATCAATAAATCCTCATAGTAGGGGAGGAAAGTATACTAAATTTGAAGTTACTCGAGCTTTATGGGGACCTATTGGATTGTGAAGAGTATGTGCTAAAATCAGAAAAAGGTTAAGTTTTCCATAAAGTGGGGGACTTTTTATTTTTTAATTTAATTTTCCATTTGAAACAATCATTTTTCTCCAATTATACCGCTATCTATCCATAATTCGAAATAATGTGTCGAATAAAAGTTTCTTATTTTTACGTAAAAAATCCAAATCTGAAATAAAAATTGGGGGCTCGTATTTAAGATTTTAAATTAAATCCCCCACCCCACCTACGTGGGGGCTCGTGACACCCCAGGGAGAAGGGTGGGGGTAAATTAAAATTTTTAAATACGAACCCTGCTGTATTTCGCGAAATGAACATCAGATGGTAAAACTGCAAAATACACCTATTCAATATTTTTCAAAAATCCACCGAATGGTACCAAACACGACCTCCCACAGAGGTGGGGTGTGGGGTTACTTTAAAATCTTAAATAGGAGCCCCCAATTTTTATTGTAGATTTGGATCCTTGACGTAAAAATTAGCAAATTTTATTGGCAACATTGTTTCCAATTATGGATAGATATACCCTATACCTAATCGGAAAAAATTATTGGTGGAAATGGAAAATTAAATTAAAAAATGGAGAGTCCCATACTTATGGAAAACTTAACTTCACTTTTTTTGGTTTTAACACCCACTCTTCACAATGAAATAGGTCCCCATAACGCTCGAGTAACTGCAAATTTAGCATACTTTCCTCCCCTACTATGAGGATTTATTGATAAAAAGCATGGCTAGTTGTTAAAGCACATAACTTTTTTATTTTACAACATAAGCAAATGAATCAAAAAATAAAATATTAAGAAAGCCTAAGTCTACAATCGAGTTTTAATTTTAATATTTTATATGTGCTAGAATATTCCACAAGGTGTTCCGAACTTTAAGAAACAAACACAGTATGATTGTAACACCCGGTATAAAATGACATTTATCTGTCTAGCAACAATATTATTACACCGATATTCTTAACTAATAAGGCTATAAGTTACTAAAAGAATCACTCAAATCGGACAACAGGATTAGGAGATTCGAGACATCAAACATGTCCCATTTTTAAGGTGTCCGGCTAATTTTGCCGGTGTGTGTACATATCAGTTCACAAATCTTCATGTTGGACCGTCTGTCTTGTGCTGTCATCAGTCAGAAACGCTTTCTTACCTGTCACCTGTAATTAGTTGGCTTTCACCTTTCTCTTTGTGAAGACAGAGAAATCAACTCAACCACCCACATACAGGTGGTAGAGTCATATAATGCTGTGAGGTATATCTTTTTCATTTTCACCCATCGCCAGGGTTTAACATAATACACGCCAATGTAAGAATTTTGGTCGGCGTTTTAAGGGTTTTAACCTATGTATTTTTGGTGGTTTAGCATGTAGAAATTGTAAGTATAACCTAATTTTTTATCTTGGTCAACCTTTACATTTTTTTACTCTTGCCTTCACTAATAATGGTTGTACTAATTTTAGGCTTAGAACACTGATGATGCTCTCTTTAGAGCGAAAACATTCTGTCTTTTAATGTAGCCCTTTATTGGGGTTTTAATAAATATACCTTTTACACAGGAGTCTTTCTTCAATTTTTTTAAATTTTTTTAAGTTATTCATGAAAATCGGTTATAAAACGTGCGTTTTTTCAATGAAAAATTCATATTTTCAATCGCAAATAACTTGGAAAGTGTCAATTCTGCAAAAAAATTTATAGAACAAAATTTACTCAGAATTGGTCACTCTATCGATTTTTATAATTATTTTGATTAAAAAACTTGTATCTCCTAGATGGGGTTGTTTTCACCTCCAGGGCAAAAGCGCATTTGGGCATAGGGTAGATTTTGAAGAAGAGTGTCAACAGAGTTTATACCCAAATTTTCATTAAAACAGGTGTTGATTTTCAATATTCCACGTTTTTACAACTTCCTACCGCTGATGAATGGTCTATTATACATATGATTAAAATACTTTGAATGCGTTTCGGCCCAACACAAGCTATCATCAGCAATTACAGGAACAACAAACCTACAATACATCCTTTTATTTTATTATAATTTTATGGTATGGTTCATTCCACGAATATACGACTGTTTTGGATTATCACGACAACGAATATTTTAGTGTACAACATAAGAAGTACGAAAGTAAATGGCTCTAATAATTATTCCAATAAACTACAATGCAATTTGCAATTTATTTTCGTTCTTCATATTTTGCACAATAAAATATTCATTGTCGAGATATCCAACACATTCGTATGTTCGTGGAATAGAGTATATGTTTGTTGCTCCTGTACCTGTTGATGATGGCTCATGTTAGGCCGAAATACCTCCAAAGTGTTTTGAACTTCTGTTTTTAATAAATTTTGTAGTTTATCTTGAAGAGAGTCTAATATTAATTCTAGGCCACATTTGTAAAATATGTATACATATTTTCCGACGATAGTGAAACTTTGGACTTAAAGTACTCCTTACTACCACTCACTTGCGCATATACACCAAATTAGAAGGACACCTAAGTGAAGTTCAATTTGGATTCAGAGAAGGACTCGGAACGAGGGAAGCACTTTTTTGTTTGCAAGTTCTAATACCGAAGGTAGAGCCAGGGATGTCAACTGCAATGTGTATGCATGTTTTATTGATTTCGATAAGTCATTTGATAGAGTCCCACATGGAAACAAATCGATATCCCACAAAGATCAGAACTCGATGCTAAGGATGTGAGACTGGTCTCAAATTTATATATGGTGTCCCAAAAGTAGCGGAACGGTCGAATATTTCGCGAACTAAACATCGGATCGAAAAACTGAAAAATACGTGTTCAATCATTTTTAAAAATCTATTTAATGACATGAAACACCAATCCCCACTACACCACATGGAGGTGGGGTGGGGGTAACTTTAAAATCTCAAATGGAAACCCCCCAGTTTTTCTTAAAAATTTGGATTCGCTACGTAAAAGTAGGCAACTTTTATTCAAGACGTTTTTTCCAACTGTGGATAGATGGCGCTATAATTGGGAAAAACGATTTATCCTGATACCATAGGTAAATTACAGAAATGGTCTAATATCTCACGAAATACACTTCCAAATGAGAAACCAAAAAGGAGATTTTTAATCTTTTTCGAAAACCTATCGAATAACACCAAACATGACCCTCCAACCCACCCCATGGAGGTGGATGGGGGGGGGGGTAACTTTAAAATCTTAAATAGCAACCCCCACGTTTTACTGTAGATTCGGATTCGTCATAAAAAATTAAGCAACATATTTATCATTTTTTTTAATTTCTGATAGATGGTGCTAATAAATCGTATTTTTTCAATTAAAGCGCCATCTATTAGCAATTCTAAAAAATATTTCGAAAAAATGTTGCTTAATTTTTCATAACGGATACGAATCTGTAAAAAAAGTGGGGGTTGCTATTTAAGATTTTAAAGTTACCCCTATCCCACCTCCAGGGGTGGGTTGGAGGGTCATTTTTGGTGTTATTCGATAGGTTTTCGAAAAAGATTAAAAATCTGTTTTTTAGTTTCTTATTTGGAAGTGTATTTCGTGAGATATTAGACAGTTTCTATAATTTACCTATGGTATCAGGATAAATGGTTTTTTCCAATTATAGCGCCATCTATCCACAGTTCGAAAAAATGTCTTGAATAAAAGTTGCTTACTTTTACGTAACGAATTAAAATCTGCAAGAAAAACTGGGGGTTCCATTTGAAATTTTAAAGTTACCCCTCACCCCGTATCCAGGGGGTGTAGTGGGGGTTGGTGTTTGGTGTTATTGGATAGATTTTTGAAAATGATTAAACACGTATTTTTTAGTTTTTCGATCCGATGTTTAGTTCGCGAAATATTCGACCGTTCCACTACTTTTGGGACACCGTGTATATCTAACAAAAAGCAACAAAGTCGATTCGAAAATGAACTGTAGAAATCTGTCCAGTCGGAGAAGGAGTTAGGCAATGTTACATACTGTCACCATCATTATTTAACATATACTCTGAAAACATCTTTAGATAGGCCTTGACAGAATTAGATGATGATATTGCAGTATATGGACAACTTACAAGCAATATTAGATATGCTGACGATACAGAATTGCTGGCAGATAATCCAAAGGATGACGGATAATGTTGTAGAAACATGTATAAAGTACGGCCTAATACTAAATTGTAAGACAAAATAATGATTGTTAGCACAGAAAACCAATATAAATACTCAAATTACAATCCAGAATACACCGTTAGAAAGAATACAGAAAATATGCAATTTGGGCTGCAATATTAAAGACACCTCAGATCATAGCCACGAAATAAAAACCCTTATAAGCTCTTTTAACAATCTTAGGGAGACTCTCTGCAACTTATCTTTTAGTATCAATATACACATAATAACTCTTAGATGTTACGTCTTTAGTGTCTTCTTTTACAGAGTAAATAGCTGAAGTTTTACAGAAGATGTCATAAAACGACAGGAGGCATTTGAAATTTGGTGCCACCAACGTAAGTTAAGGGCCTATTATATACACCACACAACTAACCTAACTATTCCACAGAGCCTCAGAAAAGACAAAGAAATTATTAACACCACAAGGAACAAAACATTTGCTTACTTCGGCCACATTATGCGCAATAATGAATACCGACTTCTGCAGTTAATTCTGCTAGGCAATACTGAGGTCTTGGACATAGTACGCGACTAAGAGTGAAATATATCTGCATACTTCTACAAGCTGTCACAACATAGATATGTGTTTCCACGGATTTTGCAATCGTCTCCTGAGTGCGGCATTACAGCTATACTGATTGAAATTTCTGTAGGTATTTTTTAAAGTGTCAGAATATATATTATAACTACTAAGCAACAAGCACTAAAAAAGTAATTATGTGTTTGGATAAAGGCGTAAATAAACTATGCTTCTACAGATTGGCCTCTAGCGCACAGAAGAAGATCATCGTTACTACCTTCCTTGATAGCATTGAAGGGTATCTTCTAACCATCGACAGATTAGGAAAATTAGATGGGAGGTGCATCAAGACTCCGTTTCAAAGGTAGCTGTAGCCGTTTTTTATTTTGGCCTGGCATTTCCACTGAATGAAATAAATTTTCAGTAAGTATTCCTTTAGGTTTGTCAATTTTTAACAAGCAAGCAAGTCGATTAAAGAAGATAATTAATTTAATAAGTGTTAGGATAAAGGCATTATAAAGCCTTATTTCTCTACAGGTTGGTCACTACTAGAGTTTCGTTAGATCTTCAACCACTTAGCCGCTGTTTTGGATTACTTGAAGAATTTAAACGGGTGTGCTTGTGATAGTGATTGTAAAAAAAGTGAAGTGATTGAGGTGGTTTCGTGTTTCTCTTTCAGTTATATGGGCCACGAAAATTTAGAGCATCACATCTAGCCACCAAAAATTAGATATTGCAAGAGTACGCAGCTGAGAGCGAAATCCATCTGCACAAATCTACAGGCTCTACCAGCGTGGACAGGTGTTTCAACGGATGTTGCAGGAATTTGCAGAGTTCCAGCATAACGGCTATACTGATTTGAATTTCCAGTAAGTATTCTTTGAAATTTGAGTATATGTATCTTTTAAGTTCGAATATCTAAGAAGAAGATAATTATGTTTTTGGATAAAGGCGTAAATAGAATATTCTTCTACAGGTTGGCCCCTAGTGCAGAGAAGAAGGTCATCATTACTACTTTGATAGCATTGAAGGGTGGCTTCTCACCATCGGCAGACTAGGCAAATTAAATAGGAGGTGCATCAAGACCCCGTTTAAAGGAATCTGTAGCCGTTTTTTTTTTGGCCAGGCAGTATCACTGAATCAAATTTTCAGTAAGTATTCCTTTAGGTTTGTCAATCTTTAACAACCAAGCAAGTCGATCAAAAAAGATAATTAATAAGTGTTAGGATAAAGGCATAATTAAGTCTTATTATTCTACAGGTTGGCCACTACTAGAGTTTCGTCTGATCTTCAACCACTTAGCCGCTGTTTTGGATTACTTGAAGAATTTTAACGGCTGTGCTTGTGTTCGATTTTGATAGTGATTGTGAAAAAAGTGAAGTGAGTGAGGTGGTTTCATGTTTCTCTTTCAGTTATATGGGCCACAAAATTTATAGCGTCACATCTAGCGACCCGAAATTAGATCTTGTAAGAGTACGCAGCTGAGAGCGAAATACATCTGCATAGTTCTACAGGCTCTACCAACGTGGACAGGTGTTTCAACGGATGTTGCAGGAATTTGCAAAGTTCCAGCATAACGGCTATACTGATTTGATGTTCCAGTAAGTATTCTTTGAAGTTTGAGTATACGTATCTTATAAGTAAGAATATCTAAGAAGAAGATAATTAGGTTTTTGGATAAAGGCGTAAATGGATTTTTCTTCTACAGGTTGGCCTCTAGTGCAGAGAAGAACATCATCGTTACTACCTTCTTTGATAGCGTTGAAAGGTAGCTTCTAACCATCGGCATATTAGGAAAATTAGATGGGAGGCGCATCAAGACTCCGTTTTAAAGGAAGCTGTAGCCGTTTTTTATTTTGGCCTGGCATCTTCAATGAATGAAATTTTCAGTAAGTATTCCTTTAGATTTGTCAATCTTTAACAACCAAGCAAGTCGATCAAAAAAGTTAAAAAAATAAGTGTTAGGATAAAGGCATAATAAAGCCTTATTCTTCTACAGGTTGGCCACTACTAGAGTTTCGTCTGATCTTCAACCACTTAGCCGCTGTTTTGGATTACTTGAAGAATTTAAACGGGTGTGCTTTTGTTCGCTTGTGATAGTGATTGTGAAAAAATTGAAGTGAGTGCGGTGGTTTCGTGTTTCTCTTTCAGTTATATGGGCCACGCAAATTTAGAGCATCACATCTAGCGACCAGAAATTAGATCTTGCAAGAGTACGCAGCTGAGAGCGAAATCCATCTGCATAATTCTACAGGCTCTACCAGCGTGGACAGGTGTTTCAACGGATGTTGCAGGAATTTGCAGAGTTCCAGCATAATGGCTATACTGATTTGATTTTCCAGTAAGTATTCTTTGAAGTTTGAGTATATGTATATTGTAAGTAAGAATATCTAAAAAGAAGGTAATTATGTTTTTGGATAAAGGCGTAAATGGATTTTTCTTCTACAGGTTCGCCTCTAGAGCAGAGAAGAACATCATCGTTACTACCTTCTTTGATAGCATTGAAAGGTAGCTTCTAACCATCGGCATATTAGGAAAATTAGGTGGGAGGTGCATCAAGACTCCGATTTTAAGGAAGTTGTAGCCGTTTTTTATTTTGGCCTGGCATCTTCAATGAATGAAATTTTCAGTAAGCATTCCTTTAGGTTTGTCAATCTTTAACAACCAAGCAAGTCGATCAAAAAAGATAAAAAATAAGTGTTAGGATAAAGGCATAATAAAGACTTATTCTTCTACAGGTTGGCCACTACTAGAGTTTTGTCTGACCTTCAACCACTTAGCTGCTGTTTTGGATTACTTGAAGAATTTAAACGGGTGTGCTTTTGTTCGCTTGTGATAGTGATTGTGAAAAAAGTGAAGTGAGTGAGGTGGTTTCGTGTTTCTCTTTCAGTTATATGGGCCACGCAAATTTAGAGCATCACATCTAGCGACCAGAAATTAGATCCTGCAAGAGTACGCAGCTGAGAGCGGAATCCATCTGCATAATTCTACAGGCTCTACCAGCGTGGACAGGTGTTTCAACGGATGTTGCAGGAATTTGCAGAGTTCCAGCATAATGGCTATACTGATTTGATTTTCCAGTAAGTATTCTTTGAAGTTTGAGTATATGTATCTTGTAAGAAAAAATATCTAAGAAGAAGTTAATTATGTTTTTTCATAAAGGCGTAAATGGAATATTCTTCTACAGGTTGGCCTCTAGGGCAGAGAAGAACATCATCGTTACTACTTTCTTTGATAGCGTTGAAAGGTAGCTTCTAACCATCGGCATATTAGGAAAATTAGATGGGAGGCGCATCAAGACTCCGTTTTAAAGGAAGTTGTAGCCGTTTTTATTTTGGCCTGGCATCTTCAATGAACGAAATTTTCAGAAAGTATTCCTTTTGGTTTGTCAATCTTTAACAATCAAGCAAGTCGATCAAAAAAGATAAAAAATAAGTGTTAGGATAAAGTCATAATAAAGCCTTATTCTTCTACAGGTTGGCCACTACTAGAGATTCGTCTGATTTTCAACCACTTAGCTGCTGTTTTGGATTACTTGAAGAATATAAACAGGTGTGCTTGTGTTCGCTTGTGTTAGTGATTGTGAAAAAAGTGAAGTGAGTGAGGTGGTTTCGTGTTTCTCTTTCAGTTATATGGGCCACGCAAATTTAGTGCATCACATTTAGCGACCAGAAATTAGATCTTACAAGAGTACGCAGCTGAGAGCGAAATCCATCTGCATAATTCAACAGGCTCTACCAACGTGGACAGGTGTTTCAACGGATGTTGCAGGAATTTGCAGAGTTCCAGCATAATGGTTATACTGATTTGATTTTCCAGTAAGTATTCTTTGAAGTTTGAGTATACGTATCTTATAAGTAAGAATATCTAAAAAGAAGATAATTATGTTTTTGGATAAAGGCGTAAATGGAATATTCTTTTACAGGTTGGCCTCTAGTGCAGAGAAGAACATCATCGTTATTATCTTCTTTGATAGCATTGAAAGGTAGCTTCTAACCATCGGCATATTAGGAAAATTATATGGGAAGTGCATCAAGACTCCGTTTTAAAGGAAGCTGTAGCCGCTTTTTATTTTGGCCTGGCATCTTCAATGAATGAAATTTTTAGTAAGTATTCCATTAGGTTTGTCAATTTTTAACAACCAAGCAAGTCGATCAAAAAAGATAAAAAATAAGTGTTAGGATAAAGGCATAATAAAGCCTTATTCTTCTACAGGTTGGCCACTACTAGAGTTTCGTCTAATCTTCAACCACTTAGCCGCTGTTTTGGATTACTTGAAGAATTTAAACGGGTGTGATTTTGTTCGTTTGTGTTAGAGATTGTAAAAAAAGTGAAGTGAGTGAGGTGGTTTCGTGTTTCTCTTTCAGTTATATGGGCCACGCAAATTTAGAGCATCAGATCTAGCGACCAGAAATTAGGTCCTGCAAGAGTACGCAGCTGAGAGCGAAATCCGTCTGCATAACTCTACAGGCTCTACCAGCGTGGTCAGGTGTTTCAACGGATGTTGCAGGAATTTGCAGAGTTCCAGCATAATGGCTATACTGATTTGATTTTCCAGTAAGTATTCTTTGAAGTTTGAGTATATGTATCTTGTATGTAAGAATATCTAAGAAGAAGGTAATTATGTTTTTGGATAAAGGCGTAAATGGATTTTTCTTCTACAGGTTGGCCTCTAGAGCAGAGAAGAACATCATCGTTACTACCTTTTTTGATAGCATTGAAAGGTAGCTTCTAACCATCGGCATATTAGGAAAATTAGATGGGAGGTGCATCAAGACTCCGTTTTAAAGGAAGCTGTAGCCGTTTTTTATTTTGGCCTGGCATCTTCAATGAATGAAATTTTCAGTAAGTATTCCTTTAGGTTTGTCAATCTTTAACAACCAAGCAAGTCGATCAAGAAAGATAAAAATAGTAATGAGTAAAAATTAAAAAAAGGTAATTAATGAGTGTTAGGGTAAAGGCATAATAAAGTCTAATTCTTCTACAGGTTGGCCACTACTAGAGATTCGTCTGATCTTCAACCGCTTAGCCGCTGTTTTGGATTACTTGAAGAATTTAAACGGGTGTGCTTGTGTTCGCTTGTGATAGTGATTGTGAAAAAAGTGAAGTGAATGAGGTGGTTTCGTGTTTCTCTTTCAGTTATATGGGCCACGCAAATTTAGAGCATCACATCTAGCGACCAGAAATTAGATCCTGCAAGAGTACGCAGCTGAGAGCGAAATCCATCTGCATAATTCTACAGGCTCTACCAGCGTGGACAGGTGTTTCAACGGATGTTGCAGGAATTTGCAGAGTTCCAGCATAATGGCTATACTGATTTGATTTTCCAGTAAGTATTCTTTGAAGTTTGAGTATATGTATCTTGTAAGTAAGAATATCTAAGAAGAAGGTAATTATGTTTTTGGATAAAGGCGTAAATGGATTTTTCTTCTACAGGTTGGCCTCTAGAGCAGAGAAGAACATCATCGTTACTACCTTTTTTGATAGCATTGAAAGGTAGCTTCGAACCATCGGCATATTAGGAAAATTAGATGGGAGGTGCATCAAAACTCCGTTTTAAAGGAAGATGTAGCCGTTTTTTATTTTGACCTGGCATCTTCAATGAATGAAATTTTCAGTAAGTATTCCTTTAGGTTTTGTAAATCTTTAACAACAAAGCAAGTCGATCAAAAAAATAAAAGAAATAAGTGTTAAGATAAAGGCATAAAAAAGCCTTATTCTTCTACAGGTTGGCCACTACTAGAGTTTCGTCTGATCTTCAACCACTTAGCCGCTGTCTTGGATTACTTGAAGAATTTAAGCGGGTGTGCTTTTGTTCGCTTGTGATAGTGATTGTGAAAAAAGTGAAGTGAGTGAGGTGGTTTCGTGTTTCTCTTTCAGTAATATGGGCCACGCAAATTTAGAGCATCACATCTAGCGACCAGAAATTAGATCCTGCAAGAGTACGCAGCTGAGAGCGAAATCCATCTGCATAATTCTACAGGCTCTACCAGCGTGGACAGGTGTTTCAACGGATGTTGCAGGAATTTGCAGAGTTCCAGCATAATGGCTATACTGATTTGATTTTCCAGTAAGTATTCTTTGAAGTTTGAGTATATGTATCTTGTAAGTAAGAATATCTAAGAAGAAGCTAATTATGTTTTTGGATAAAGGCGTAAATGGATTTTTCTTCTACAGGTTGGCCTCTACAGCAGAGAAGAACATCATCGTTACTACCTTCTTTGATAGCATTGAAAGGTAGCTTCTAACCATCGGCATATTAGGAAAATTAGATGGGAGGTGCATCAAGACTCCGTTTTAAAGGAAGCTGTAGCCGTTTTTTATTTTGGCCTGGCATCTTCAATGAATGAAATTTTCAGTAAGTATTCCTTTAGATTTTTCAACCTTTAACAACCAAGCAAGCCGATCAAAAAAGTTAAAAAAATAAGTGTTAGGATAAAGGCATAAAAAAGCCTTATTCTTCTACAGGTTGGCCACTACTAGAGTTTCGTCTAATCTTCAACCACTTAGCCGCTGTTTTGGATTACTTGAAGAATTTAAACGGGTGTGCTTTTGTTCGCTTGTGATAGTGATTGTGAAAAAAGTGAAGTGAGTGCGGTGGTTTCGTGTTTCTCTTTCAACTATATGGGCCACGCCAATTTAGAGCATCACATCTAGCGACCAGAAATTAGACCTTACAAGAGTACGCATCTGACAGCGAAATCCATCTGCATAATTCTACAGGCTCTACCAGCGTGGACAGGTGTTTCAACGGATGTAGCAGGAATTTGCAGAGTTCCAGCATAATGGCTATACTGATTTGATTTTCCAGTAAGTACTCTTTGAAGTTTGAGTATACGTATCTTATAAGTAAGAATATCTAAGAAGAAGGTAACTATGTTTTTGGATAAAAGCGTAAATGGATTTTCCTTCTACAGGTTTGCCTCTAGTGCAGAGAAGAACATCATCGTTACTACCTTCTTTGATAGCATTGACAGGTAGCTTCTAACCATCGGCATATTAGGAAAACTAGATGGGAGGCGCATCAAGACTCCGCTTTAAAGGAAGCTGTAGCCGTTTTTTATTTTGGCCTGGCATCTTCAATGAATGAAATTTTCAGTAAGTATTCCTTTAGATTTGTCAACCTTTAACAACCAAGCAAGCCGATCAAAAAAGTTAAAAAAATAAGTGTTAGGATAAAGGCATAATAAAGCCTTATTCTTCTACAGGTTGGCCACTACTAGAGTTTCGTCTAATCTTCAACCACTTAGCCGCTGTTTTGGATTACTTGAAGAATTTAAACGGGTGTGCTTTTGTTCGCTTGTCATAGTGATTGTGAAAAAAGTGAAGTGAGTGCGGTGGTTTCGTGTTTCTTTTTCAACTATATGGGCCACGCAAATTTAGAGCATCACATCTAGCGACCAGAAATTAGATCTTGCAAGAGTACGCAGCTGAGAGCGAAATCCATCTGCATAATTCTACAGGCTCTACCAGCGTGGACAGGTGTTTCAACGGATGTAGCAGGAATTTGCAGAGTTCCAGCATAATGGCTATACTGATTTGATTTTCCTGTAAGTATTCTTTGAAGTTTGAGTATATGTATCTTTTAAGTTCGAATATCTAAGAAGAAAATAATTATGTTTTTGGATAAAGGCGTAAATAGAATATTCTTCTACAGGTTGGCCCCTAGTGCAGAGAAGAAGGTCATCATTACTACTTTGATAGCATTGAAAGGTGGCTTCTCACCATCGGCAGACTAGGCAAATTAAATAGGAGGTGCATCAAGACCCCGTTTAAAGGAAGCTGTAGCCGTTTTTTTTTTTGCCAGGCAGTATCACTGAATCAAATTTTCAGTAAGTATTCCTTTAGGTTTGTCAATCTTTAACAACCAAGCAAGTCGATCAAAAAAGATAATTAATATGTGTTAGGTTAAAGGCATAATTAAGTCTTATTATTCTACAGGTTGGCCACTACTAGAGTTTCGTCTGATCTTCAACCACTTAGCCGCTGTTTTGGATTACTTGAAGAATTTTAACGGGTGTGCTTGTGTTCGATTTTGATAGTGATTGTGAAAAAAGTGAAGTGAGTGAGGTGGTTTCTTGTTTCTCTTTCAGTTATATGGGCCACAAAATTTATAGCGTCACATCTAGCGACCAGAAATTAGATCTTGTAAGAGTACGCAGCTGAGAGCGAAATACATCTGCATAGTTCTACAGGCTCTACCAACGTGGACAGGTGTTTCAACGGATGTTGCAGGAATTTGTAAAGTTCCAGCATAACGGGTATACTGATTTAATGTTCCAGTAAGTATTCTTTGAAGTTTGAGTTTACGTATCTTATAAGTAAGAATATCTAAGAAGAAGATAATTATGTTTTTGGATAAAGGCGTAAATGCATTTTTCTTCTACAGGTTGGCCTCTAGTGCAGAGAAGAACATCATCGTTACTACCTTCTTTGATAGCGTTGAAAGGTAGCTTCTAACCATCGGCATATTAGGAAAATTAGATGGGAGGCGCATCAAGACTTCGCTTTAAAGGAAGCTGTAGCCGTTTTTTATTTTGGCCTGGCATCTTCAATGAATGAAATTTTCAGTTAGTATTCCTTTAGATTTGTCAACCTTTAACAACCAAGCAAGTCGATCAAAAAAGTTAAAAAAATAAGTGTTAGGATAAAGGCATAATAAAGCCTTATTCTTCTACAGGTTGGCCACTACTAGAGTTTCGTCTGATCTTCAACCACTTAGCCGCTGTTTTGGATTACTTGAAGAATTTAAACGGGTGTGCTTTTGTTCGCTTGTGATAGTGATTGTGAAAAAATTGAAGTGAGTGCGGTGGTTTCGTGTTTCTCTTTCAGCTATATGGGCCACGCAAATTTAGAGCATCACATCTAGCGACCAGAAATTAGATCTTGCAAGAGTACGCAGCTGAGAGCTAAATCCATCTGCATAATTCTACAGGCTCTACCAGCGTGGACAGGTGTTTCAACGGATGTAGCAGGAATTTGCAGAGTTCCAGCATAATGGCTATACTGATTTGATTTTCCTGTAAGTATTCTTTGAAGTTTGAGTATATGTATCTTGTAAGTAAGAATATCTAAAAAGAAGGTAATTATGTTTTTGGATAAAGACGTAAATGGATTTTTCTTCTACAGGTTCGCCTCTAGAGCAGAGAAGAACATCATCGTTACTACCTTCTTTGATAGCATTGACAGGTACCTTAAAGCCTTATTCTTCTACAGGTTGGCCACTACTAGAGTTTCGTCTGATCTTCAACCACTTAGCCGCTGTTTTGGATTACTTGAAGAATTTAAACGGGTGTGCTTTTGTTCGCTTGTGATAGTGATTGTGAAAAAAGTGAAGTGAGTGAGGTGGTTTCGTGTTTCTCTTTCAGTTATATGGGCCACGCAAATTTAGAGCATCACATCTAGCGACCAGAAATTAGATCTTACAAGAGTACGGAGCTGAGAGCGAAATCCATCTGCATAATTCTACAGGCTCTACCAGCGTGGTCAGGTGTTTCAACGGATGTTGCAGGAATTTGCAGAGTTCCAGCATAATGGATATACTGATTTGATTTTCCAGTAAGTATTCTTTGAAGTTTGAGTATATGTATCTTGTAAGAAAGAATATCTAAGAAGAAGGTAATTATGTTTTTGGATAAAGGCGTAAATGGATTTTTCTTCTCCAGGTTGGCCTCTAGTGCAGAGAAGAACATCATCGTTACTGCTTTCTTTGATAGCATTGAAAGGTAGCGTCTAACCATCGGCATATTAGGAAAATTAGGTGGGAGGTGCATCAAGACTCCGTTTTTAAGGAAGCTGTAGCCGTTTTTTATTTTGGCCTGGCATCTTCAATGAATGAAATTTTCAGTAAGTATTCCTTTAGGTTTGTCAATCTTTAACAACCAAGCAAGTCGATCAAAAAAGATAAAAAATAAGTGTTAGGATAAAGGCATAATAAAGACTTATTCTTCTACAGGTTGGCCACTACTTGAGTTTCGTCTGATCTTCAACCACTTAGCTGCTGTTTTGGATTACTTGAAGAATTTAAACTGGTGTGCTTGTGTTCGCTTGTGATAGTGATTTTGAAAAAAGTGAAGTGAGTGAGGTGGTTTCGTGTTTCTCTTTCAGTTAAATGGGCCACGCAAATTTAGAGCATCACATCTAGCCACCAGAAATTAGATCTTACAACAGTACGCTGCTGAGAGCGAAATCCATCTGCATAATTCTACAGGCTCTACCAGCGTGGACAGCTGTTTCAACGGATGTTGCAGGAATTTGCAGAGTTCCAGCATAATGGCTATACTCATTTGATTTTCCAGTAAGTATTCTTTGAAGTTTGAGTATTTGTATCTTGTAAGAAAGAATATCTAAGAAGAAGGTAATTATGTTTTTGGATAAAGGCGTAAATGGATATTTCTTCTCCAGGTTGGCCTCTAGTGGAGAGAAGAACATTATCGTTACTACTTTCTTTGATAGCATTGAAAGGTAGCGTCTAACCATCGGCATATTAGAAAAATTAGGTGGGAGGTGCATCAAGATTCCGTTTTTAAGGAAGTTGTAGCCGTTTTTTATTTTGGCCTGGCATCTTCAATGAATGAAATTTTCAGTAAGTATTTCTTTAGGTTTGTCAATCTTTAACAACCAAGCAAGTCGATCAAAAAATATAAAAAATAAGTGTTAGGATAAAGGCATAATAAAGACTTATTCTTCTACAGGTTGGCCACTACTTGAGTTTCGTCTGATCTTCAACCACTTAGCTGCTGTTTTGGATTACTTGAAGAATTTAAACTGGTGTGCTTGTGTTCGCTTGTGATAGTGATTGTGAAAAAAGTGAAGTGAGTGAGGTGGTTTCGTGTTTCTCTTTCAGTTATATGGGCCACGCAAATTTAGAGCATCACATCTAGCGACCAGAAATTAGATCTTACAAGAGTACGCTGCTGAGAGCGAAATCCATCTGCATAATTCTACAGGCTCTACCAGCGTGGACAGCTGTTTCAACGGATGTTGCAGGAATTTGCAGAGTTCCAGCATAATGGCTATACTCATTTGATTTTCCAGTAAGTATTCTTTGAAGTTTGAGTATATGTATCTTGTAAGAAAGAATATCTAAGAAGAAGATAATTATGTTTTTGGATAAAGGCGTAAATGGATATTTCTTCTCCAGGTTGGCCTCTAGTGGAGAGAAGAACATTATCGTTACTACTTTCTTTGATAGCATTGAAAGGTAGCGTCTAACCATCGGCATATTAGAAAAATTAGGTGGGAGGTGCATCAAGATTCCGTTTTTAAGGAAGTTGTAGCCGTTTTTTATTTTGGCCTGGCATCTTCAATGAATGAAATTTTCAGTAAGTATTTCTTTAGGTTTGTCAATCTTTAACAACCAAGCAAGTCGATCAAAAAAGATAAAAAATAAGTGTTAGGATAAAGGCATAATAAAGACTTATTCTTCTACAGGTTGGCCACTACTTGAGTTTCGTCTGATCTTCAACCACTTAGCTGCTGTTTTGGATTACTTGAAGAATTTAAACTGGTGTGCTTGTGTTCGCTTGTGATAGTGATTGTGAAAAAAGTGAAGTGAGTGAAGTGGTTTCGTGTTTCTCTTTCAGTTATATGGGCCACGCAAATTTAGAGCATCACATCTAGCGACCAGAAATTAGATCTTACAAGAGTACGCTGCTGAGAGCGAAATCCATCTGCATAATTCTACAGGCTCTACCAGCGTGGACAGCTGTTTCAACGGATGTTGCAGGAATTTGCAGAGTTCCAGCATAATGGCTATACTCATTTGATTTTCCAGTAAGTATTCTTTGAAGTTTGAGTATATGTATCTTGTAAGAAAGAATATCTAAGAAGAAGATAATTATGTTTTTGGATAAAGGCGTAAATGGATTTTTCTTCTCCAGGTTGGCCTCTAGTGCAGAGAAGAACATCATCGTTACTGCTTTCTTTGATAGCATTGAAAGGTAGCGTCTAACCATCGGCATATTAGGAAAATTAGGTGGGAGGTGCATCAAGACTCCGTTTTTAAGGAAGTTGTAGCCGTTTTTTATTTCGGCCTGGCATCTTCAATGAATGAAATTTTCAGTAAGTATTCCTTTAGGTTTGTCAATCTTTAACAACCAAGCAAGTCGATCAAAAAAGATAAAAAAAATAAGTGTTAGGATAAAGGCATAATAAAGCCTTATTCTTCTACAGGTTGGCCACTACTAGAGTTTCGTCTGATCTTCAACCACTTAGCTGCTGTTTTGGATTACTTGAAGAATTTAAACGGGTGTGCTTGAGTTCGCTTGTGTTAGTGATTGTGAAAAAAGTAAAGTGAGTGAGGTGGTTTCGTTTTCTCTTTCAGTTATATGGGCCACGCAAATTTAGAGCATCACATCTAGCGACCAGAAATTAGATCTTACAAGGGTACGCAGCTGAGAGCGAAATCCATCTGCATAATTCTACAGGCACTACCAGCGTGGACAGGTGTTTCAACGGATATTGCAGGAATTTGCAGAGTTCCGGCATAATGGCTATACTGATTTGGTTTTCCAGTAAGTATTCTTTGAAGTTTGAGTATACGTATCTTGTAAGTAAGAATATCTAAGAAGAAAATAATTAGGTTTTTGGATAAAGGCGTAAATGGAATATTCTTCTAAAGGTTGGCCTCTAGTGCAGAGAAGAACATCATCGTTACTACTTTCTTTGATAGCGTTGAAAAGTAGCTTCTAACCATCGGCATATTAGGAAAATTAGATGGGAGGCGCATCAAGACTCCGTTTTAAAGGAAGCTGTAGCCGTTTTTTATTTTGGCCTGGCATCTTCAATGAATGAAATTTTCAGTAAGTATTCTTTTAGGTTTGTCAATCTTTAACAACCAACCAAGTCGATCAAAAAAATAAAACAAAAAGTGTTAAGATAAAGGCATAATAAAGACTTATTCTTCTACAGGTTGGCCACTACTAGAGTTTCGTCTGATCTTCAACCACTGAGCCGCTGTTTTGGATTACTTGAAGAATTTAAACGGGTGTGCTTTTGTTCGCTTGAGATAGTGATTGTGAAAAAAGTGAAGTGAGTGAGGTGGTTTCGTGTTTCTCTTTCAGTTATATGGGCCACGCAAATTTAGAGCATCACATCTAGCGATCAGAAATTAGATCCTGCAAGAGTACGCAGCTGAGAGCAAAATCTATCTGCATAATTCTACAGGCTCTACCAGCGTGGAGAGGTTTTTCAACGGATGTTGCAGGAATTTGCAGAGTTCCAGCATAATGGCTATACTGATTTGGTTTTCCAGTAAGTGTTCTTTGAAGTTTGAGTATACGTATCTTATAAGTAAGAATATCTAAGAAGAAGATAATTAGGTTTTTGGATAAAGGCGTAAATGGAATATTCCTCTACAGGTTGGCCTCTAGTGCAGATAAGAACATCATCGTTACTACTTTCTTTGATAGCGTTGAAAAGCAGCTTCTAACCATCGGCATATTAGGAAAATTAGATGGGAGGCGCATCAAGACTCCGTTTTAAAGGAAGCTGTAGCCGTTTTTTATTTTGGCCTGGCATCTTCAATGAATGAACTTTTCAGTAAGTATTCTTTTAGGTTTGTCAATCTTTAACAACCAAGCAAGTCGATCAAAAAAATAAAAAAAATAAGTGTTAAGATAAAGGCATAATAAAGACTTATTCTTCTACAGGTTGGCCACTACTAGAGTTTCGTCTGATCTTCAACCACTGAGACGCTGTTTTGGATTACTTGAAGAATTTAAACGGGTGTGCTTTTTTTCGCTTGTGATAGTGATTGTGAAAAAAGTGAAGTGAGTGAGGTGGTTTCGTGTTTCTCTTTCAGTTATATGGGCCACGCAAATTTAGAGCATCACATCTAGCGACCAGAAATTAGATCCTGCAAGAGTACGCAGCTGAGAGCAAAATCTATCTGCATAATTCTCCAGGCTCTACCAGCGTGGACAGGTTTTTCAACGGATGTTGAATTTATACTGATGGTTATACTGATTTGATTTTCCAGTAAGTATTCTTTGAAGTTTGAGTATATGTATCTTGTAAGTAAGAATATCTAAGAAGAAGGTAATTATGTTTTTGGATAAAGGCGTAAATGGAATATTCTTCTACAGGTTGGCCTCTAGTGCAGAGAAGAACATCATCGTTACTACCTTCTTTGATAGCATTGAAAGGTAGCTTCTAACCATCGGCATATTAGGAAAATTAGATGGGAGGTGCATCAAGACTCCGTTTTAAAGGAAGCTGTAGCCGTTTTTTATTTTGGCCTGGCATCTTCAATGAATGAAATTTTCAGTAAGTATTCCTTTAGGTTTTTCAATCTTTAACAACCAAGCAAATCGATCAAAAAAGGTAATTAATGAGTGTTAGGGTAAAGGCATAATAAAGCCTTATTCTTCTACAGGTGGCCACTACTAGAGATTCGTCTGATCTTCAACCACTTAGCCGCTGTTTTGGATTACTTGAAGAATTTAAACGAGTGTGCTTGTGTTCGCTTGTGTTAGTGATTGTGAAAAAAGTGAAGTGAGTGAGGCAGTTTCGTGTTTTTGGATAAAGGCGTAAATGGAATATTCTTTTACAGGTTGGCCTCTAGTGCAGAGAAGAACATCATCGTTACTACCTTCTTTGATAGCATTGAAAGGTAGCTTCTAACCAGCGTCAGATTAGGAAAATTAAATGGGAGGTACAATCAAGACCCCGTTTAAAGGAAGCTTTAGCCGTTTTTTTATTTTGGCCTGGCATCTTCACTGAATGAAATTTTCAGTAAGTATTCCTTTAGGTTTGTCAATCTTTAACAACCAAGCAAGTCGATCAAAAAAGGTAATTAATGAGTGTTAGGGTAAAGGCATAATAAAGTCTTATTCTTCTACAGGTTGGCCACTACTAGAGTTTCGTCTGATCTTCAACCAATTAGCCGCTGTTTTGGATTACTTGAAGAATTTAGACAGGTGTGCTTGTGTTCGCTTGTGACCGTGATTGTGAAAAAAGTGAAGTAAATCAGGTGGGTTGGTGTTTCTCTTCTCGTTATATGGGCCACTAAAATTTACAGTATCACATCTAGCGACTAGACATTAGATTTTACAAGACAACGCAGCGGGGAGCGGAATCTATCTGCATAATTCTACAAGATCTACCAACGTGGACAAATGTTTCAACGGAGATTGCAGGCATTTGTAGAGGTCCAGCAATATAGCTATACTGATTTGAATTTCCAGTAAGTATTCTTTAAAATTTGAACATGTGTATCTTATAAGCAAGAATATCTAAGAAGTTAATCATGTGTTTGGATAAAGGCGTAGATGGTTTATTCTTCTGCAGGTTGACGTCTACTACACAGAAGAAGATTATCGTTACTACCTTCTTTGATAGCATCGAAGGTAATCTTCTAACCATGGGGAGATTAGGAAAATTAGATGGGAGGTTCATCAAGACTCCGTTTCAAAGTTAAACTGTAGTCGTTTTTTTAGTTTGACCTGGCATTTACACTGAATGAAATTTTCAGTGAGTAGTCCCTTAGGTTTGTCAATCTTTAACAACCAAGCAAGTCGATCAAACAAGATAATTAATAAGTGTTAGGATAAAGGCAAAATAAGGCATTATTCTTTTACAGGTTGGCCACTAATAGAGTTTCGTATATGTACGATGGAGTATATGGACGTAACAATGATTTATTCTTCTTCAGGTTGGCGTCTACTATACAGAAGAAGACCAGCGTCAGTACTCTCTTTGTTAGCATTAAAAGGTTTGATCTAAACATTGGAAGAATAGAAAAACGAGATGAAAGATGAATCAAGACTCTGTTTCAACGGAAGCTGTGGACAAAAAAAGGTCGTTATTACCTTCTTTGGTAGCATTGAAAGGTATCGTCTAACTATCGGCAGATTAGAGAAATTTTATGGGAGGTGCATTAAGCCCCTGTTGCAATGGAAGCTGTAGCCGTTTCCTGTATTTAGTCCTATCGCCAGGGGGGTACAACGGCCTCCTTATTTCAGATGGACTAACCCACGAAAACTATGTATTTTGACCCATAGAACACGAATTTTTTGGGTAGCAGTTGATTGTTATCAACAAAAAACTTGAGGAATTATATAATAGCGATTTTTCGCAAAACAAAACAGTTTTTCTCTATTTTTTGGGTAATTCTAAGCAAAAAGTGTTCCTACAAGTTTTTTCGTAGGATGCATAATTTTCGAGATAAACGCGGTTAAACTTTCAAAAAATCGAAACATTGCAATTTTTGAACCCGTATAACTTTTGATTAAAAAAACAAAATAGTAATTCTGCTTACTGCACTGGAAAGTTCAGGTCAAATTCTATCGGTTTTGATTATCTGCATTGCCAAAAATTAAGCTTTTACTTGTTAAACAAAGCCATAAACAGATAGTGTTTCCCGTGCCCAATGCATGCGTTTTAATGAACGTAGTCTACGTAGAAATTGTCAGTATGCGCGCCTACTCGTTCGATTTCAAATGAGAAATGCATTGAAAATATAATTCAATCACTATGTGTTTACAGCTTTGTTTAACAATAAAAAACTTAATTTTTAGCAAGGAAAGTATTCAAAGCCGATAGAATTTGATTTGAGCTTTCAAATTCGGTAAGCAGAATTCCTATTTTATTTTTCAATCAAAAGTTATTCGGGTTCAAAAATTGCAATTTTTCCATTTTTTGCAAGTTCAACCACCTTTATGTCGAAAACTATGCATTCTACGAAAAAACTTGTAATGACATTTTTTTCTTAGAATGACCCAAAAAATACAAAACATGTTTTTTTTTGCGAAAAATCGCTGTTATGTGATTCCTCAACTTCTTTGTTTATAAAAATCTTATCGACATCCAGATCGACTGTTACCCAAAAAAAATAATGGGTGTGTACTTTGTACGCACGTAAGAAGTTATACTTCTATTATATGATTATATGATTATAAACGAAATTAATATACTTTTTATTTATATTTTATTTAAATATTAAATTAATTTATACTTACTACTTCTCAAACATTTTTATTAAAACAGTGCCAAAAAACACATTAAAAATGCCACAAATGATTTCTGAACATTAATTGTCGGAAAATTTTTTAACTAAATACGTATTTTCTGAAAATAAAATTATATAATAAATATACTTACAATCATAAAATGTATAAAAAAAATAAAAAAATAAAAGTTTCTATTGGGATTCGAACCAATTTACCACGCGGCTGGTATTTGCGTTGTATTGGGATTCACCCGCATTAAAACTTCGCCACAGAGACAGCTTGTCATTATGTGCGAAGATCGTCTAACTAAACAGATTAACCTTTTGACATTTTTAACTTATGTAAATCAAATTATTTTGATTTTGAATTGAAATGATTTAGAATTGAAAAAATACAACAAAACATAGAGTAAGAAGACAATATATTAGGTGAATATTGATAGAAATTTTGATGATAATCAAATTAAGTAAATAAAAGTATTACATACTACTTATGTATTTTGGTAGGTTCAAGGTAGGTATCGGAGCCCGTATAACGACTAATAAATTTCGCAATCACTTGCGTCGTGCAAAGTGGCTATGTTCAAATATCATAACAAAATTTGATCAACTATTTATAAAACACTTACCAGTGAAAGATTCTTTAGCTTTGAATAAGCGAGATCTGCGGCACTCATACTAGGCACAGTTTGATGAGCTTTCACATTGGCATGCAACAATCATCTCTTCTATGTAAATAAGTCCAAAAATATAATATGAAAACTATTTAAAAAGGCAGTATAACCATTAACTAACTTTTTGTTTGTTGTTTCTCTTCCTACAAATTTTAAAACGCAACAAGCATACATTATAACCATACCATGCACAGTCCCACAGCTGTGCCACAGCTGCCATATTGGATAATTTTTGTCATGTCATTTGAACATCCAATCAGAACAAAGTTATAATGCGCATGCGCCCGGTCGCTAGGTTTTCCCATATAAAATTTCACCGTCATTAGGCCCGTAAAGAAGTATAACTTCAAAAATTCGTGTTCTACAGGTCAAAATACATAGAAAAAACTTGGGTAAGTCCATCTGAATTAAGGAGGCCGTTGTAATCCCACTGGCGACAGGACTAATTTGGCTGTACATTTAAACCGAATGGATTTTTCTGTAGGGATTCCTTTGTGAATATTGAAATACCAAGCAAGACGATTTAAGAAGCTAATTATTAAGTGTTAGGGTAAGGGCGTAAAAATGTATTATTCTTCTTCAGGTTGGTGTCTACTAGACAGCAGAAGACCAGCGTTACTACCTTCTTTAATACCATTGAAAAGTATCATCTAAACATCGGCAGAATAGAAAAATTAGATGGAAGCTGCATCAAGACTCTGTTTTAACGGAAGCTGTAGATAAAAAATCAGCGTTACAGCTTTCTTTGATAGCATCGAAAGGTATCGTTTAACTATCGGCAGATTAAGACACAGCAGTGCATCAAGACACTGTTGCAATGGAAGCTATAGCCGTTTTCGTAATTTGGCTGTACATTTAAATTAAATGGAACTTGCAGTAAGTATTCCTTTCAGATTTTAATAACATTTTACCTGTATCAGTGACCTATGATGCCGAGACACGTAAAGCTAAATAAAAAAAAAATTTTAACTGTAATCACCGCACCTAATATTTTTATTACATCTGACAAAAAAATCTTCCAAAATAATCATTAAAACATTTATATCCGCTGGCAATGCAGCAGTAATTTTTTATCATATAATATAGAGCATATTACTCGTGCCTTAAACAGCTTCATAAAGTCCGAATAAAAAGAGAGGCCAGACAAATATCATTTTACGAACCCATTTATTCCTATTTTATATGGCATTGCATAAAACATGATAAAAATGATGCGGTTACGTTTATAGTTAATACAAATTACTGCGAACATTTCCAAATATTATATTAATAATAATAAAACAAGCAGAAAATAATATTAAATGTGAAATCCTCGTAGTGGACTGTTTAATAGAGCCTCTGTATACCATAGTTAAACTTACTTAATCCGTAGACTCATTTGTACCTTTCGGTGTTAGGCCGTTTATAATACAATTCATTAATTACAATATTTTACAATCTTCTGAGGTGTCCTAGCTCTTAACGAACTCTCTCCATTCCTTCCTATTGAATGCCATCTGTGTTGCCTCCTGCCAAGTCTTGCCCTTATTCTGCAGTATCTGCGAGATGTCACTGTTCCATTCTTTAATGCGTCTTCATCTTCCGTTCCTCCCTATTGCTTTGGCGTCCCACACTCTTTTTGCTTGTCTATTATTACATTATATTAACGTTATTATTTATATAAGGTAGTGTGGGTCATATCTGAAGTCATCATCATCATCATCATCATCATCCCGTCCCATTGCGTCCACTGCTGGACATAGGCCTCCCTCATTTTTGTCCATTGTGCTCTATTTTGAGCACTTTGCATCCAATTTCTTGACATTTTCTTGAGATCGTCAGTCCAACGAGTTGCAGTAGAACATATCTTAAGTACCTACCGAATTTTCAAAAAAAAATTAAACTTCAAGTAGATTGTTGATTTTGAGTAGACTCGCAAGCAAGTGGTGTAAGATCTGGAGATTTTAGAAGCCACTCTATTATTCTCCCTCTACCAAGCCATCTCCTAGGAAAATATTTTTTTTTTAAATCACGACAAGGAACTAGCGATCGAGAAGGATATGAGCTTTATTGGTAATTTATATTCATAAAAGATTTTCTGAGAAACTGTCAAAGACAAAACCGAAGGTATAATCACAGTATTATATGCTGGGGAGGGAATAGTCATAAGATAACAATTTATGATGTTACAACGATCATTTACAGATACTTTTATCACACGTAACAAACCATAGTAAACAAATGAGTTTGAAAGTTAAAAACAAAGAAAACCAAATGGACAGTAATCAGTACAGACAAAAATATAGCTAAAAATCTAATTGATATTAGGAAAGATGAATAAATCGTGTAGAGAGTTCACTCATAAAAATAATTGGGCTTTTAAGACAATATACTTATTACAAGAATGACAAATGCAACTTATTTAAGAAAATCAAAAGCAAATAGAGCAAGCCCGAACATCAGTTAAAAAGATGCAAAAACTATTGCCCAAATAGAACCTTCATTTAATTATTTATTGGAAATGATCAAATAAATGATCCAGTGGTTCTTGCAGAAAAAATTCAACTTGCTTGTACCTTGTACTAATTCTACTTATTTTTTAGGTGACGTTTCTTTAGTGGAGACTGGATTGTTGTTACCCTTTGGATATCCGATGCAGTTTCAATTCTTTGATGTTATATACCTACATCATTTCCCTTCCGCCTTCGATCAATCCTTCCACTACAAGCGACAACAAATTGTATCTGTCATATCTAAATCTACTTAGAATAATTTGCTATGCAGACAATGAAATACTAATCTCTCAAAGTGAAGATGATTTACAACGTATGCTGCATCAACATAATACAACCGCCAGAATATTTAGCATATCCTGTTAATTTCACAAAAAAAAACAAAATGCATGGACATAATAGCAAATCTAATAAGATGTAAATTGGAGCTGGATGGACAGATAATAGAACAAGTGATGGCGTTTAAATATCTAGGCATCACACTATCCAGCTACGGAAATCTCGACGCAGAAGTGGAAGATCAAGTTAATAGAGCAAAAAGAGCCCCAGGTTGCCTGAACGACACAGTAATATGGAGAAATAAAAATATCGAAAAAGAAATGAAAGGTAGAGTTTTTAAAACACTTATCAGACCAATAATGACATATGCGACATAAGCATGACCTGATACAGAGAGGACAAGAAGATTGCTCAAAATAGCGGAGATGAAAACCCTTCGAAAAGTCGATAGGAAGACACTATGGGATAGAGCTAGAAGTACAGATATACGACGGAGATGCAAGGTGGAGAACATATTAATAACTGGCTAAGAAACAGAAGAGTAGAACGAAATCACCACAAAGTCGAATGGCAACAAATAGAGTAGTGTGGACAGCGAGAGACGCTTCCCTAATAGGAAGATGATCAGTGGGAAGACCACGAAAACGATGGAACAACTTACTGGAGTCACATTGAAAAAACAGAGTCATGTCTATACAAAAAGAAGAAGAAGATATCTAAATATACATTATATTCAAGGTAAGACATTTTATATTAATGTTAAAAGATATGTGAAAGGGTTCAAAATAACGATTTAATTATTTAAAAAGTTGCTTGAGTTTCAAATATTAGAAAATGAGACCACATTTCGAAGACTTGTAAATTGTTTAGCACATTAACATTTGCTGTCTTCTTTATGGTGGGGTACAGAACACCTCTTATTTTTCTTAGTTTTTGGCTTTTTCCATTACGAGCTCGCCGTTTTCGTCCTTCACCGCACTCTATTTTCAGTCACATTATCTGAAGTCTCTATCGATCATAGCATTTCCCGGGCTTCTTCCCGGAGGTCCTAGTCTAATATTCTTTTCAGCCACCTGTGTTCTGGCATTCTTTGTATATGCTCGTACTCCTCCAGGGCCATGTTTTCCATTTTTTTTTTGTAATTGAGCATTATTCATTTGTTCTGATTATATTATCCTCTGGTGATTTGTAGATATCTTCTCATAAAGTTCAACTCAGTTGTTCGTATTTTATTTCGTATTGTTGCTGTCGTTGACCATACTTCTCTTCCATATTCACCACTATGCTCTAAAAGGTCCTTTTTTGTTTTCTTTGGTTACAGTGTTGTTCCCTATAAACCCATGAAGTGCGTTTACCGCTTGTTTGCCAGTGTTATCTTAGTTTCTATATCTTTTATACTATCTTGACTTATCATTGACCTCTGTCTTATAACTCTTAATAGTCTTTTCTAAATTTAATTTCAAATCTGCAACCTGGGATGCAATACATAAGTATTCGGTCTTACACATTTTACGATCATTGTTACGAGTCCACATAGCTTATCCTTTTTTTAATTTCATATCATATGATATACCTACAACTCATGAAGCTATTTTTTGTGGAATTTTAATATTATTTATATATAAAAACAACTGCTGTTAAATTTATTGATAATGTAAATTATCGTTAACAATTATAGATATCATATTAATGAAAAAAATAACAAACAAAATAATACAAATTTTCTGCATAAAAACGCTTCTTAATGCGACGTTTTTACGTATACATTTTTTAAAAATTTTACTCCAATTTTTGCATTATCTGGTAATACAATATACAGCGATCAAGTGTAACCTACTTTCTACCAAGCTACAATTCATTTAAGGCGGAAAGTTCGAATACGAGCTAACGCAGTAAACCCCATGTAATTTAAAATTTCTTCCCACTTCAAAAATCCAGTAAGCTACTTATTTAAATGTGCCTGTCAATTTTTATTTTTTTAGTCAAGGTTTTTACCGTACACCTATATCATTCAGTGACTTCATCCATTTTGATTTTGGTTAATTAAAATTAGTTATTCAATTCTTTATTTATTAATATAAACATCAACGTAATTATTTATACAACATGATGTGGATCATGTCTGGGATTACCGAATTTTCAAAAAATTAAATTTTTGATTTTGAGTACCCTCGCAGACAAATGGTGTAAGGTCTGGAGATTTTGAGATCCACTCTATTATTCCTCGTCTACCAATCCATCTCCTAGGAAGACATTTTTTTTTAAATCATAAAAAGAAAATAGCGATAGAGAGGGATATGAGCTTTCTCGGTAATTTATATGCAGAAAAGATTTTTGGAGGAGCTGTGAAAGACAAAACAGAAGAGATAATTTCCCACGGAGTACTTATAAGATAAACATTGATGATGTTACAACGATTTACAGATACTTCTATAAGAGGTAACAAACCATAATAAATAAATGAGTTTGAAAGTAAAATAACAAAGAAAACCAAATAGACAGTAATCAGTAAAGATAAAAATATAGTTAAATATCTAACTGATATTAGAAAAGATGAACAAATCGTGGGGAGAGTCCGATCAGAAAAATATTTGAGCAATTATTTTTAATATCAATTTTTAATATCAGATTTTTCGCTATATTTTTATATTTACTGATTACTTAATTATTGAGAATGACAAATCTAACTACTCTAAGGAAATAGAACAAGCCAGAAACTCAGTTAAAATGATGCAAAAATTATTGCCAAAATAGAACCTTCCTTTAATATTATTAGCCCGATCGGGGAACACAAAATTTTACGAAAACCTCCAAAAAATAAAGAAAGGGTGAAAATTTGGGAATAGGTAGTTGAAATCGTCTATTATTATATAAGAAAAAGTTTACAATTCTACATCCCCTCCATTTTACAAAAATTGGGAAATACGGGGTGAAAAATATTTTCTCGGGGGTGAAAAAATATACGTTCAAAATAAGTCCGAAATTGAATAAAATGACTAATTCTTAGTAACTTTTGTTCTATAGAGTTTTTTCACAAAGTTAATACTTTTCGAGTTATTTGCGAGTGAATATGTTCATTTTTAACAAAAAAATTTTTTTGGACGCTTTTTCGCAGATAACTTAAAAAGTAAGTATTTTAGCGAAAAAAATATTCTTAGCAAAAATATAGCTTATAACAAACTGAAGAAAATTGTGTATACATGAGGTCTGTAGATCTAGTAGAAGCAGAGTTGTAGCCAATAAAAAGTAGGTCCTTCTTCGTCAAATTCCAAATCGAATACTTCAATTTGAAATATCCCAAAAACGGAGTTCCTCATTACATCAATTCATTACAATTTTTTAAAGTGTTTAAAAAAAGGTTTATTTTCGTTTTTTAAAAAAACTTATAACATTAAAAGTAAGTGAGTTACGCTCAAAATATTGCTGGTCTTTTTTATGTTTTGCTACAGAAATCGCGAAAATCGCCCCCTTATTAACTTTTTAAATAAAATTAATCGTTACCGCTTCACAAGTTCCTTTACTTATGTATTGTTTATATTATCTATAAGTTTCATTGGTTCAGAGTGCTCCTTTTTTAAAAAAATTGGGTTTAAAGTAAAACATTTTTTCTTAATTTTGAAAAAAAAATGTAATTTTTGATGGAATTAACTTAAAAATTATTAGTAATACCAAAAATCTCAAAGAGTAATAAAATGTTCGTTCAGCTTTTCTAAATATTTTTGATTTTTTGTTTTTTTGTTAGACAAAAATTGGTTTTGCTATGGCTGTTCAAAATTTGCCTAAACTCGTGATTAGTTACTCGTTCAAGCCATTTTGACTACAGCTTTTTCAAAAATAAGCACTTTGAAAAGATGAAACTTACAGGTCATACAAAAAATACATAAGCAAAGTAACTTGTCAAGTGGTAATGATAAAATTTATTTGCGATGCTAATTACAAGGTGATTTTCGCGATTTGTTTACTAAAAAATAAAAGGACCAACAATATTTTGAGCGTAACCCACTTATTTTTAATGTTAGAAGTTTAAAAAAAAATAACTTTTTTTTAAACACTTTAAAAAAGTTGAAATGAATTTTCCCCGGAAAGTGCTCCGTTTTTGGGTTATTTCACATTGAAATATTCAATTTGGAATTTGACTAAGAGGACCCTACTTTTCATTAGCTACAACTCTGCTTCTACTGCGTCTACAGACCTCATGCATACACCATATTTTTTCAATTTTTTATAAGCTATATTTTTTCTAAGAATATCTTTTTGGATAAAATACTTACTTTTTGAGTTATCTCCGAAAAACCGTCCAGAAGCATGTTTTTTTTATTAAAAATGACCATATTCACTCGCAAATAACTCGAAAAGTATTGACTTAGCGAAAAAACTCTATAGAGCAAAAGTTGTTTAGAATCAGTCATTTTATCCAATTCTGGTCTTATTTTGAATGTATATTTTTCACCTTCGAGAGGATGTATTCCCCTCCATTTTTGTAAAATGGAGGAAATGTAGAATTGTAAACTTTTTCTTATATAATAGTAAACAATTTCAACTACCTATTCCCAAATTTTCATCCTTCCTTTATTTTTTGGGGTCAGATTGTTCTTTGATCGGCTAGGAAAAATGCAACTCTCTTGTACTAATTTTACTTATTTTTTAGGTGAAGTTTCTTCAGTGGATATTGGTTTCTTATTAGCCTTTGAATATTTGATGCTGTTTCATTCTTTGATGATATATCACTACGTCATTTCCCATCGTCATTCTATCGCCTCTTCCATTATCAGCGACAAGAAGTTGTATCTGTCATATCTAAATATGTATCTAAGGTAAGACGTTTTATAGTAGTGTTAAAATATTGAAAAAATGAACATGAAAGTATAGCGAAAGAATGGACGAAGAATACCAATAAACACAATAAAAATAAGGAAGTTACAATATCTGGGACATTTAATTAAGGGACAGCAATATGAAATGCTAAGACATATCTCTCTCTCTTGTCATTTCTCCATTACTGAGGATCGTGATTTCTTCCAACATTCCTAACAATGTTTCTCCATTGGTCTCTATCTTCAGCTGCTCCAAGACCTTCGCAGAATGAGTTTCCAGCTGAATGCTTTATTTGTTCAGACCATCTAGTTGGTGATCGTCCTGTTGATCTTCTCCCCGAAACGTCTCCAGAAACAATTAATCTCTCCAAACTGTCGTCACCTCTCCGAACCACGTGACCAAAGAATTACAGAATTTGTTGCAGACATATTATGGACAGCCTTTTTTTAATATTGAGTTGGTTCAGAATGGAACGTTTGTCCTATGAGCTGTCCAAGATATGCGCAGCATTCTTCTTCAACACCACATTTCAAAGGCATCAATTTTTTGGCGCTCGCATGCGCGAAGAGTCCAAGTCTCTGATCCGTATAGAAATATTGAGAGTACAAGGGCATTCACCAGTCTCATCTTGATATTTTGAGAGATAGATCTGTCTTTCTAAACTTTGGTTAGGCGACTCATCGCATTTTTTGCCATACCAATACGTCTCCGAACTTCTGCTTTACAGTTGCCATCTTTAGTTATACTAGACCCGAGATAGATAAAGGTGTTTACTATCTGGTATTCCTGTAACATGTTAGTCAGTTTAATAGTGTCGAATCTGTCGACCACCGTTATTTTTGTCTTAGCTTTATTGATTTTCAGACCAACTTTATTGCTTTCGTACTCAACTCGTCGCAGAAGATAAACATTTCTTGCTCATTTGCTGCTATAAGTGTAGTGTCATCAGCAAGTCTTAAATTGGAGATTTTCCTACCAGCTACTGTTACTATACCGGCCCATCCTTCTAAAACCATCCTCATGACATGTTCACCATAAATGTTAAATAAGTCAGGTGACAACACGCATCCTTGTCTAACACCTCTCTCGGTCTTGAATTGGTTTGAGAACTTCTGATCTAGTCGTACTGTCGCTATATTGGACTGGTATAGATTTTTAATGAGTATCACCAGGTGCATTGGTGCGCACATTTCTATTAAAATTGACTACAGATTTATCCAGCTTACACAATCAATTGTTTTTTGGTAGTCAACGAAGCATATAATCATAGGTACTTAAAATTCTCTAGACTTTTTAATGAGTTGTCTCAGGTTCAGGATTTGTTCCCTTGTACCTTTATCCTTTACAAACCCCGCTTGTTCCTGAGGTATTTGGTAATGTAGATAGGTTTTTAATCTGTTTTTGATGATATGCAACAAGATTTTACTAGCATGTGTTATTAGTGACAGTGTGCGGTAGTTTTCACATCTGGCAGTAGTTCCTTTTTTGTGTAGTGGGATATAAATTGGGGTACACCAATCAGATGGCCATTTTCCTGAATTCCAAACAGTGACACAGATAGAATGGAAGATATGTAATCCTTTGTCACCTAGTAACTGTAGTATTTCACATGGTATTGGATCAATGCCAGGGGATTTATTTCTCTTTAGTGAATTAATTGCATCTTTGACTTCAGCGAGTAAGACAGTAGTTTCTCTAGGGTAGTCAGGAGGCCACTGATTTTCTGCTGAAGACTGATATAGCAAAATATGGATAAAAGAACGAAGGAGTAAAGGAACAAGAAGATTGTCATTGTTGATAAATTTAAGGGACTAATTATTTAACAAGATTCTATATAACCCTTCAAAGCAGAGGTAGATAGGTAGAATAAGGATAGAAATGATGATATCCAATCTCCGGTTGGGAGGCGACATTTAAAGAAGAAGAATTTACAAAACTATAACTGTTTCAACGTTATAAATTATAGAGAGGCAGACATATAAAGCATATTATGTCTTTGAGGAAAAGTGTATAAAAAATAAGAAACACTTTCTTTATTTTAGTATAAAATGGGCTTAAATCGCAAATACTCTATCACTTGTGTGTAGCAACTTCCAATGTAACAAGAAATCCCATAAACACACAGAATTTTACTTAAGGTTTTATCCAATCTCACACTATATTGCTCGCAATATATAACCTGAGTGATATTTTCTCTGTTCCCGTTTAAAATGCTCTCCAAACAATTTAGATGCACTTTCAGACGAACACTAAAAGATTTTCTCCGAACATTGCTTAAACGCTGATAGTGGCAAGTGCCCAAACATGTTAACGGACTTATTGAACCCACAAACATGAAACCCATCCTGGGAAAACAATCGAAAAATGACAGTAATTTATTTTCCTAGATATCTGAGAAAAAAAATACGATTTTGATATTTTAAACCTTAAAAATGTATTAGACTGCATTTTCCTTTAGTTTCTTCTAATTTTTTTTTACTTTCTCAAAAAATATGACTTGTTTTCACTTGAATGCTTAATTTCAGTATCAAATATACAAAACAAAAATCGTATTTATTTCTTTTATTTTATTACGAATAGTGCTATAACGCTAATAAGTGTTAGATGTGATAAGTCCCATTTAAGACTCTTTCCCTTTTCATAAAAACCAACACTTACCTAGGTGTACATAAATATTTCATAACGTACAAAATTTTTACTAATATGTTTAATTCTTTTTTTTTCTATTTTGTAGATTGCCGAACAAAATCAAGCGTAGATAGAAAAATGTAAAGAAAAATAAGAAGATTTGAAGGAAACAGGGATACACCAAGAAGGTGGAGTGAAGATATATACAAAGATATAAATTCAAGATGTTACCTAAACTATATGACAACTGAATGTTTAAAAACAAAATATCGACCGTTAAGTACCAATACCTTCTATCTAACGACAAGTAAATTTTACAGGAGAAGCAAAAAACTTATTTAATTTTGCTCTGCCAATCAGAATAATTTAATATATGGACTTTCTACTTTTTTATGTATAAGATTATCGTACCTCACATATTTGATTTTGAAAGAGCTTTTGAAAAAGACAGTTTGTCAGTTAGGAGGTATTGTTTTTCTCTGTTACTTGAAATATATGTGTTTAATGGAAGATAGGAGGTCTTAAATGTAATTAAAAAATGAATTAAACTCAAAAAACTTTATTATTATTATTAATGATATCAACACATTAAGACTTCTGAGATAGTGAGTCATAGAATGTATGACAGTCTTGCGGTAACACAGTTTTCAATTGTTGTAAATGAGAGTACTTCGTAGAACTAATAGGTAGCACTTTGTCATGCAAGGGAGTATAAATCGGTTCAGGAATAATTTTAGGTCTTATGGGCAACTCACTCCACTCATCATCAAAGTTTAGTTTATATTGTATTTTTCCATCTATGGTATACAGTAAAGCCCTCAGATCTATTACAACAGGATCTCCTACTTTACGACCTGGTCTAATGGAAGTGTATCGCCATGTGTCCTCATTTGCGTAATTTTTAAAAAATTGATAGTCAACCAATTTCACTTCATACGGAAATGGCTTACTTCTTGCTTCCTTAGTAGCAGAAGCATAATCGCTCGGAAGATGAATCTCACGATGCTTCAATTTAGTCTCGATAGCGCTGTGGACCGAGTCACACTCCATTTGAGTGTGACCCGGTTCTAAAAACTTTTGGGTTATAACTATCTGATATTTTACAGAAAAGGCAGATAATGCGTTAGACAAAATGTTATTCCGATTTTGGTATGTGCAGCCATCTGAAAATATTACTATAGGTAACCTGTTGGCGAGACAGTGTTGTGACAAGTAATCTAAAAGGAAGTTAACAAATGTGCTTGCTGTCAAGTCACTGGCAGTTTCGTCAAACCAATAGCATGTTGCATGATGAGTGACCAAATTGTAGACCGTATAGTTGTGACAACTTAACTTCGTTTTGAAGTAGAGGGCACTTGCAGTCAGATAAGGACACACTTTGACAGCTTCAAGATCCATTGTAAGAAGATTAAATTCACCAGCTTGTGCTTTTTCCTTGTCATGTTCTTTCTCGGCTCTTGCTCTTGATTTACGTTGAATATGATCTTTATATTTTTCGTCTGAAATATTTCCTTCTTTATAACTGACACAGATGTCACACATATCCTTTTTTAAGGTATAAATAGAAAGATTTGAATCTTTAAATATCTTGTCAAAAGTATGTCTGCTTGCACTCTCTTCGTTATTATTTGAGCACCATATTTTATAGGAATTATAGAGTTCTGTTTTATTTCGGTAATATGGCTCGATGAATAATTTTCTCGAATTTTTTCTATTATAATGAGAGGGAAGTGTTGGGATATTTTTAAAAAATTCACGTAGCATCTGGATTCTTGTCGCCGTTCCTCTTGGCACAACTCGTTTTCGATTGCTATTGGTGACTTCATTACATGGAAGTGTTTTATGAACTGACTTCTTGACCCAAGATTGTACAGTAAAAGAACCTAGGGAAAATGTATTTAAAAAGGATGTCTTGCAAACTCGCAAATTACCCTCAGCTGTAGGCAAAAAATACTGGAAAGTACCTTCCCGTCTTGTCTCACACCCTACAGTTTTTCTAGCAGTAGTTTGTCGGGAGACTAATCCATTTATATAAATCTTCCTTTGTTCCCAATTTAAGTTTGTCCAAAAATTATTAAATATATCTTGTCGCATCTCCACGGTCAGTTTTTCACAATTCCTGACTTTACTTGTTGTACATTTTTTAGACTTGCATGCTTCACCCAGTTTGCGAGCGCTTCGGGGAGTATTGTGTAACATTTTTCCCTCTTTCGGATTTGTATAACCTAAGTAATCTTTGCCAAGCATTCTTAACTCTTTGTTACGATTTTTTTTCCAAGTCTTACTATCTGGTTTAATTTTTCTTTTTCGTTCTTCATTGATTTCTCCGAAATAAACCTGTCTTGGCACCAGCTCAGAATCCGGCACACTATTTTCTTCAGACACCCTATCTTCGCTCTCAGTCTCCGATGAATCAGACTCTGGGTTATAGGAACTTTCACTGGGTGAAAAATCGTGAGCTGAAGATGTACTTGGAGTCGATGCTCTCTCTGTAATTACATTTTCAGTATGAAGTTCCTCGTTTAACTGTTGGAAGTGGGAGTCTTCTAAATTGTTGGAGGAAAACACATTTTGATAGGAACGATTACTTTCTTGATTGTCAGACAAGGCAAGACTACCAACTTGTTGGCTTGTACTAATAGGAGGAGTAATATTTTCATTTGTCTCCGGAATGTAGGAACTTCCATCTGGTAACAGTACACTGTGGATCAATGTCGTAGTTTCATGAATTAAGTTTACACAGTGTTCGTCTTGGCTCAGATTTTTAGATTGTGATCTTGTGGGCTCTAAACCTTCAGAAATAATAACGCTAGTAGTAGACTCACTTGTGCAGCCATAAGGAATGTTTTCATCAAGTTTCAAAGCCAATCCTAATATTTCAGCTGCCCGTGTTTTCCTACGTCGATCTTGATTGATATTCATCTGTAAAAAAATTTGCATTTAGGTACTACTTTGAGATTTTACTTGAAAATTCAATGCTTTAAACATTGCTTGTTACGTAAATATAACTATTAGGGGATCGAAAATAATCTTTATTATAATTTATCATATAAAAGCAAAATGTTTTGTTTCCAATGTTAGTTAAAACGTACTTTAATATTAATAGCTGCATTTTTCTGTTCTTAAACAGCTTTTCATTATGACAAAATATCCGATATGCCCGTTTTTTGCGCCGCCTATGTACTACGAACACCTTAAGTAATTTTAATTATTTTTGTGGAAAGATCTGCTATCTACATTTCAATTTACTAAAACTCCCTTTGGTGGTTGTGTGTACATTTTTAACTATAACTGTATTATAAGCCTTGAATATGTAACTATCATCTTAACTTAAAATTAATTTATAAGAACTTTAACACACAAAAACATGAGTTAAATTGAGGTTAGGTATTTATTTTTTGTACAAAGTCTTACTTAGGCTGTTAATTTTAGTTGTAAAACACTCCTTACCTTTTGATAACACCAGACACACACGTAAATACAATATTGTACGGCAGAAGAACTAAATAAGATACAAAAAACGAATAATACCGGGAAACTGTTGATAGGCGGTACAACTAACAAACAACAACCACAAATGAGTAGATAGAAGGTATTTCTGCTATTCAGTTAGAAGGTATTTCCGGCATAAAAAACGCTGATTAAGGTAGGATATATTTCCATGATGTTATTTTAAATACTTTGAGAATAGATACAGTTAGGATATTTTGTTAGAAGATGCGTAACAAGCTTTGCAGTTAGATGGCGCGATAAACTTATTTTTGAAAAAAATGTAGATAGGAGGTATTGGTACTTAACGGTCGATATGTATTTCTGTATTTGTAATGAAAATTGTTAATACAAAATTATAAATTTTTCTCTTGTAGTATAATTATTTCTCTAGTAGGTTATTTTGACCATATAAATTATATCTGATAAATATTTACTGAATGACAGGGAGTGAAGAGTACTTTTGAAGTGTGTAAAAAATTAATTCCTAGCTGAGCGCTTTCGGCTTGTAAAGCCATCTTCAGAGCTATGCTACAATAAAAGATCTCTAGTAAATATTTGATCTTAGAATTCAAAAGGTTTAATTTACGTCAATAATTTCAAAATAGCACTATGAAGAGGGAGGGATCCCATGTAAGGTTAAAGAAACTTTTTCTTATGCAGTTTTTTATTAGTTGTAAAAAACGTCGAAAAAAGTTTTTTAAATCAATGAAAAACTGCATAAATAATAGCTATTTGTATAACAAGTGCGGAAAGTGCTACTTTTCCTCCCGAGAATGAAGTTTACTGACCGACGCGTAGCGGAGGGCAGTAATCATTCAAGGGAGGCACTTTACTCCCATGTTATACATATGGTTTTTCCACCTTCCTCAAATAACAAGTATTTTTTCACTTTTACTTAATATATTTATGTAACTAACTGACAAAATTTATTAGAGAACTAAAACTAACAAGTATGTACATTTTAACTGTCAACTGTCAAGTATAAGTCAAATTATTAATGTAAACATTGTTAAATCAAAATAACAATTTACTGATATTTACCATTCTACAAAATAAAAGGTGTTCTATAAATAAACGTTAAAGTGTATAGATACTTACGTAATAGATAATAGAATATTGTACAGGGCGTCAATAAGTTATTTCATCAATGACATTAAATGACGTCACTTTTACTTCTCCTCCCTGTGGAGGAAAAGTACTTTTACTCCCTAGGGAGGAAATGTACGACTTTGCTCCCTACACAGGAAAAGTATACTTTCGGTAGAGGAAGGTGGAAATAGCTATTTGTATAACAAGGGAGGAAAGTGCTACTTTTTCTCCCGAGAATGAAGTTTACTGCTTGACGGGTAGCGGAGGACAGTAATCATTCAAGGGAGGAAAAGGCACTTTACTCCCATGTTATACATATGGTTTTTCCACCTTCCTCAAATAACAAGTAATTTTTTCATTTTTACTTAATTTATTTATGTAACAAACCAACAAAATCTATTAAAACTAAAACTAACAAGTAGGTACAATATAACTGTCAACTGTCAAAATATTAATGTAAACATTGTTAAATCAGAATAACAATTTACTGATTTTTTACCATTCTGCAAAATACAGAGTATTTTTAAATAAACGTTAAAATGTATAAATACTTACGTAATAGAAAATAGATATTGTACAGGGCGTCAATAAGTTATATGTCATGAATGAAATACCATGACGTCACTTTTACTTTTCCTCCATAGGGAGGAAAAATATTTTCCTTCCTAGTGAGGAAAAGTGCAACTTTGCTCCCTAAAATCAGGTCCGGAAAAGTATACTTTCGGTAGAGGTAGGTAGAAATAGTTATTTGTATAACAAGGGAGGAGAGTGCTACTTTTCCTCCCGAGAATGAAGTTTACTGCCCGACGCGTAGCGGAGGTGTACAAGAATTCATCTGTACTCAGTAGATATATCTTAAAAACACCCTGTAATTATCTACGATAATTACTTTCAGTTATTTATGTCATCATAACAATATTACAACCTTCATTCGATTATACAAATATTGTTATCCTAGATCACGATTCACTAATAATTGCAGAGTCAATTATAAACACTTTTCATGGTCGATGCTGAATAGGCATTTCTAAATATATAAACAGCAAAACTATAACAAGGGAATTCTTATTATTATATTAGACATTCGTCATTCTAGTTTGTGATCAGACGTAATATTTCCACATTAAAGATAGTGTCTCTTTTTCTTCACGAGACGTTCTTTGGGTGCGGTGCAACCAGCTTAGGGTGGAACGAAAAAAATGTTTTTATGATTTCAAAGTGTAATAGTGATAGAAAGTTGACTATAGCCATTGTTAAGCCACAAATAAAATATTTTTCAAAACAAAATATTTTTAGAGGTGCCGCAAAAGGGTTGAAAATTAGAATTTTTAGTTAAATTTTGCGAATTTTGATGATTTTATTTTGGTAAAAAATAGCTATTGTAATGTCTTAATTCCTATTGTAAATGATAAATACACACTATAAAACTACTCTTTAAAGATAATTTTAGTTTTAACTTACAACAATCCAATATTTATTTTCACTAAAACTGACAAAGTTTGAACTAAAATTCCACATTTAAAGATGTATTTAGTAGTAAATGTTTATTTAATTCCTTAATATAATTTAACATTCTTAGTAGCAGATGAAAGCCAGGACGTGAGGAAAATGTGTATTGGTAGAGTTGACAAGATAGTTTCAAAGGTTCTGGAAACGAGGGAGGAAAGGAGGCAAAAACTAGTACAGCAGCATTTGAATTACAGACAATAATCAGTAGCTGATGGTAACACAGCATACATGTGAATATTACATGTGTTACATGTTGATGATCATGATCAAAGTTACGAGCAAGAATTTATTTATAATTCCAAAAAGCCCTCAAGTTTTTTAAGTAGTAACTAAACAAATGCGAGTAGAACTGCCAACCGTAGGTTCTATCTGTGACAGGACTGGTGTCTCAGATGGAGTCGCAGCAGCAATCACCAGTGCTGTACAAGATGTTGGTATTATTATGGAAGATAATAAAATTAAGGTAATTGATAGGATGAAAATACGTCGAGCACGGTTGAAAAATCGTACAAAAGCCACAGAAATTAGCTTCACTCAAATTGGAAAAAACGCTGGGTTATTCTTTGATGGAAGAAAAGACAAAACAATTAATCAAGAAAAACGAGGGAACAAATTTTACAAAAAGACTATACTAGAAGAGCACATTTCAATAGTAGAGGAACCTGGATCAACCGTCCTAGGACATATAACTCCTGCTTCCGGAACAGGTGAAGCTATAAAAGATAGCATAGTGGAGCATTTTCAAGGAGACAATTCTTTGAACATTTACAATATAACAGCTGTCGGATGTGATGGAACTGCCACTATCATCGGTGTTAACAATGGTGTAATTGCTTTAATCGAAAAATGCCTAAATAAGCCGCTGCAGTGGCTGATTTGTTTGTTCCATACCAATGAATTGGCTTTACGTCAATTTTTTCGTACATTGGATGGAAAAACTAAAAACCCTAATGAATTTGAAGAGGTTTTAAGCAAAGAACTTGAAATCTGTAACCATCTTCATGTAGTTAATTTTGCTCCCATACAAAACAACCTCCCTATTCTAGAGATTATGGATGATGTAAACACAGATCGAAAATAATTAATTGAAATGTCCAAAGCAATTTCAAGTGGTGTATGTCCTTCTGATCTTTCTTTGAAAACCCCTGGGAAATTAGCTCATTCACGATGGCTTACATTGGCCAATCACATTCTTTGGTTAAATGTTGCAACAGAGAATCCTTCAGATAATCTGAAAACTTTAACTATGTACGTGATGAATGTGTATGCCCCAGTCTTGTCTCATATCAAACTAAAACCATCTTGTGTAAATGGATCAAAACATTTGTGGGGACTCATCAAATTTTCACGTTAGACATCTTTGTGAGAAACCTCTCCAAATAACTGATCCAGTAATTCAAAGTAATGATGATTTCTCTCACCCAGAAAATATGCTTCTCTACATGTTATGTGAGAAGAGAAAACACATAAGAGAGCTAGGTCTACGGCGACTTTTGAAGGCAAGATCAGAACTCATAAATGGTGTAAGGAACTTTGTTGTCTCGAAGCTTAACTTTAATGCCAATGACTACATTGATTTAAAATTAACTGGACGGAATAAGAAATTACTGAACCTCCTATGACAAAACATATAATTGACGAGGACTTAAAGTATATACCTAAGTGAAGCAAGAAACCCTAGTTGTCAGGTGCAGTGTGTGGATTTTCAGTGTTTTTCCTGCCATACACGGGCAGTGGAAAGAGTCATAAAGCTCGTGACTGAGTCATCTCTTAGTGTCTGTCGTATAGAAGCAAGAAATGGCTTTGCTAGAGCTAATATTGCTTCCCAAAAGATTATGCCCAAGTTTGAGGCAAAAAAAAACAATGTTTTGAGTCTCAAGAGGAATATTGTAACTAAAGAAATCTTATAGCAATGTGTACATATGGCAATGATAGCAATGTTAACTATTATTATAAACAATATTTGACTAAGAAATGTTAGCTATGGCACCAGGTTAAATATATAAAATATTTGAAAATTTCTGTATTTTTTTGTTAAAACCCTATCTTTTCAATGCTCTTGCGGCACCTCAAGATGAAAACCTAGAACAAAAATATTTTGTAGTTTTATTGTAGACATGAAAAGGCAACTTTCGAGAGCTATTAGAAAGTTCTTTGAAAAAAAAAATTTTTTTTCCCTATCCTTTCGTTCCACCCTAATGCTCATGCGAGTGTAAATAAAACAACTCAACAAGTAAAAGCGTATCAATTATTCCACCCCTCGGATAAGGGATAACCACCCTCACCGGGAGCAGATAGCCTTAATGCCAGGGCTGTCATAGAGGGCAGTAATCATTCAAGGGAGGAAAAGGCACTTTACTCCCATGTTATACATATGGTTTTTCCACCTTCCTCAAATAACAAGTCAGTTTTCATTTTTACTTAATTTATTTATGTAATTAACCAACAAAATTTATTAGAACTAAAATTAACAAGTAGGTACAATATAACTGTCAACTGTCAAATATAAGTCAAATTATTAATGTAAACATTGTTAAATCAAAATAACAATTTACTGTTTTTTACCATTCTGCAAAATACAGGGTGTTTTATAAATAAACGTTAAAATGTATAGATACTTACGTAATAGAAAATAGATATTGTCAATAAGTTATATTACATGAACAAAATACCATGACGTCACTTTTACTTTTCCTCCCTAGCGAGGAATAGTACAACTTTGCTCCCTAAAATCAGGTCCGGAAAAGTATACTTTCTGTAGAGGTAGGTGGAACTAGCTATTTGTATAACAAGGGAGGAAAGTGTAACTTTTCCTCCCGAGAAAGTAATCATTCAAGGGAGGAAAGGCACTTTACTCCCATGTTATACATATGGGTTTTCCACCTTCCTCAAATAACAAGTCATTTTTTCATTTTTCCTTAATTTATTTATGTAACTAACCAACAAAATTTATTAGAACTAAAACAACAAGTAGGTACAATATAACTGTCAAATATAAGTCAAATTATTAATGTAAACACTGTTAAATCAAAATAACAATTTACTGTTTTTTACCATTCTGCAAAATACAGGATGTTTTATAAATAAACGTTAAAATGTATAGATACTTCGTAATAGAAAATAGATATTATACAGGGCGTCAATAAGTTATATTTCATGAACGAAATATCATGACGTCACTTTTACTTTTCCTCCCTAGGGAGGAAAAATATTTTCCTCCCTAGGGAGGAAAAGTACAACTTTGCTCCCTACAATCAGGTCCGGAAAAGTATACTTTCGGTAGAGGTACGTGGAAAAAATGTTTTCAATCTTAAATATACGAGTAATCCCTATCTCTTTATAGTGGTATTTTGAAAGTATTGACGTAAGTTAAACCTTTTGAATTGTAAGAGCAATTAGGTGTTTATTAGTAGAGCTCGGGAAATAATATGCAAAATGCATATCATATTTGCATATTTTGGATAAATTGTATAAATGCATATGCATTTATTAAAAGTGCATATTTTCAGATTTATCACAATATGGCCAAACATCTGAGGACACAAGTAATGCAATTTAGCGAAGTAGGTAAAAATATCCCTCGGAAATACCCCTGATAGTACGTTCTCTAATCTCAAATACGGGCGCGGTGTACTCTATGCACCAGTTACAAATAGCTAGAGAAACAAAATTTCTTTAATAATTAGAACTACACTGCGCGTCATAGAAAACGGGCACCCTAAAAAATGGGTAATTTTTTATGTCGCGTATCTCCTAAACCTGTTGTCCGATTTAAATGATTTTTTGAATATGTTGTAGCCCTATTCTTTTTTAATATCTCTGTAATAATATTTTTGCTAAACAGGTAAATCTTTTTTGTATACCGGGTGTATGAATCAAACTGTGTTTTTTTTTCAAAGTTCGCAACACCCTGTGGAATAGTCTAGCATTTGTAAAATACTGAAATTAAAACCCAACTATAGCCTCAGGTTTTCTTAACATTCTCTTTTTCGATTCATTCGCTTATGTTGGATAATACAAAAGTTATGTACTTTAACAGCTAGCCATGTTCTTCATCAGTACAGGGTGTTTCTAAAGAAGTACGACAAACTTTAAGAGGTAATTCTGCATGAAAACATAATCACCGGTTGCTTTATAAACATATGTCCGCAAATGCTTCGTTTCCGACATACAGGATGTTGAATTTTTTCTTACAAAATGACGATTTATTTATTGCCCTAAAACCGGTTGAGATATGCAAATGAAATTTAGTGGGTTTTAAGACGTAATTTTTGAACATTTTTTGACATAAAATTAAGAATTTTTTATTCGCCATTGGCGTGCATACGAATAATATGATCGGCCATATTACCCGTATTCCAATAGTGAATATAAAATTCTTAGTTGAAAGTCAAAGAATGCGCAATAACCATCTCTTAAAACCTAACAAATTTCAATTGCATATCTCAACCGGTTTTAAAGCAAAAAATCGATCATCAGTTTGTAAGAAAAAATTTAACATCCCGTATCTCGGAAACGAAGCTTTTACGGATATATGATTATAAAGCAAACTGTCATTATTTTTAATGCAGAATTACCCCTTAAAGTTTGTCGAACTTATTTAGTCCCTAAAACCCTTTAGACTTATAACACCCTGTACTGATGAAGAACATGGCTAGCTGTTAAAGTACATAACTTTTGTATTATCCAACATAAGCGAATGAATCGTAAAAGAGAATGTTAACAAAACCTGAGGCTATAGTTGGGTTTTAATTTCAGTATTTTACAAATGCTAGACTATTCCACAGGGTGTTGCGAACTTTGAGAAAAAAACACAGTTTGATTCATACACCCGGTATACAATAAAAATTTACCTGTTTAGCAAAAATATTATTACAGGGATATTAAAAAAGAATAGGGCTACAACATATTCAAAAAATCATTTAAATCGGACAACAGGTTTAGGAGATACGCGACATAAAAAATGACCCATTTTTTAGGGTGCCCGTTTTCTATGACGCGCAGTTTATATTAAATTGTACAACTTGTGTTTAATCAATAATTAGTTATTATATAATAAAAAATAAAACTAAAAAATAATTCAAAATGGTAAACCAGTGAGAAAAAAACGAAAACAGTAATTTATTACATATTGAAACCCCAACCTAAAAAAATATGCGAAAATTTTTAAATTTTTAACTAGGTAGAGAAATAAACACATACGAGTCTTTATTCACTTTCGTCTTCTTCCTGGTTATTTGAGTTAATACACTCAGGACAAATAATGGTGGAATGTTCTTTGCAAACCATTCTCCTGCACGTCTGACACGAAATGGTTGTCACTCTATTTTACGCTTTCCGCAGCAATAGCACCTTCCTCGTATTTTTGCTGGTGGTTCGTCTTCTTCTTGTTCCACTACAGTAGCTTTATATTTCTTCAGGGATAGTTTTAAATCTAAGGGCAAACTCTGTATTTCAGCTCGTTCTGAAAGGTGTGGTCTCAACAAAGATAAAGATAACTCCTTTAAAAATATCCTTCTATATTTTTGAGGATTGTTTATATTTGCAGCATTATACAGGATTTGGCTGTTAATTCCTGCGATGTTTAGGAGCTGAAAAAATATAACCATCGGCCATCTTTGCGTTCTCCTTGATACCGAGTATGTACCGCACATTTTATCTACTGTGTCGACACCTCCTTTGTGAGAATTATAATCTAAAATTATATTTAGCTTTTTTTTCTCCGGATCTACTGCAGAATCATTATGTATGGTTGATATCAAAGACACAGCTTTATTTTTTGCAGGGACATATGACACTATAGTTACCTCTTTTTGAAATCCGAAAAGGGACGATCCAACTTCTCTTTCTTTATGTGGTAGGAACTCAAACGGCAGCTCCCGTTTATTTTTCTTTAGTGTGCCAACCATTGTTACTTTATCTTTCAAAAGATCATTGGCCAATGTAACTTGTGTACCAATTATCACATGTCAAGTTCCGGTTTTTCCCTTTCCAGTCTTGAAGTAAACGATGTACAATATCAGCAGGTTTATTTGATTTGTTGTAAGGTCCTTTTTTTCTATGGAAAATGTGGCTGATTACCACAATACACCTCTAAATTTGTAACATAAAATGTCTGGGCATCACACAATACAAATACCTTTAATCCATACTTTGCAGGCTTGGACGGGATATATTGAATAAAACTGCATCTACCTCTGACAAGGTATTAACATTTCGTCAATTGTTACTTCTTCTCCTAAACAGTAGATATTGTTGCAGTTCTCCACAAAACGATCCAGTGTAATTTGAATAGCAGCAAGCTTATCAGTTTCCTTGCGTATCCCTCTACTATTTTTGTCATCAAATCTTAGAGCAGCAAGCAAAAATAAAAATCTGAGCCGGTTCCGTCTTTAGTCCACAATTCAAGAAAATATGTATAGTTATGCTTTTTAGTTCCTGCAAGAAGTAGTAGTCCGATAAATGCCATAATTTCTGTTTTTGTTGTGTCTTTAGCCCGTCTCGGCGGGTTATACTTTATTCGCATATTTGCAATTTTCAAGTTTGTACACTCAACTATATTTTCAATAATGTCGTCACTAAAAATTTTTTCGAAAGCACTTCTCTCATTGGTAATATCTCTAGCACTCAGCTTTGGCCCAGGAAGTATTTTTACAATAATTTTGCTGAAAGTTTTGCTAAATTTGCTCACCACTCAATTTTTATACCACTTTGTTTGTTTATACTTTCGCTATAAAATACTCATCTTCATCGCTTTCTAAACTCTCACCATCGCTCGCTCACCATGAATCAGAAGACTCTTTATCATTTAGTTCTATCTCCGACTCAGTGTTATAACCGTTGTCTTCCGTAATTTCTTCCTCTTCTTCTGACGAACTAGCATCCTCTTCTCCCCTAACTTCTTCCTCAGGTTCATCTTCGAACAATGCTTCAGCCATAGCTCTAAGCTCATCTTGTGTGAGACTTTTAGGGTTTCTAACACGCACTCGATCCCTATAAAAAATATTTCTCCTAAGTTTCCATTTCACATTTTTGTATAAAAAGTACAATGTAACATTTACTACACAGAAAATAACTCGTTTGCAGGTAATTTAAAGTTTAACATTCGTTAAATTTACTTACATATCTATGTGCGTGGTGTACTGAAGACACCTTTCGAGAACTCACTTTGATATTTTTTATCACAACTCAACTATTCGATCAAATTCAAAAATCGTATCGACTGTAACAGACAATGGTTGATACTTAGGTTTGTTCCAACATGAACTTTTGGACGGTCCAGAAACCGTCACGAAACTACTTGTACCGTTTGTTGTGCGCATGTTCGTAATTGTATCGCCCAGTTATCGTCCCATGACGGTTATCATATATTTGTCATTTTTGTTGGTGACAGCTTGTGTGCTTTTAGTCGATCAAAGGCTCAACAACTTTAAAGAATTAAATCCTAGTGCGCAAGTCAGTCCAACCAGTACATTATGCATTTGCCCGATTACTGAAATGATCATCACGAAACCGTCACCGAAAGATCACAATTCTTGTTGGAACAGTGGGAAGGACGATCCGATGACGATCATATTTTTGTTGGAACGGATTTTGTTTACTGCGCAGAAGCGTTACCGTTTCGTGATGGTTCTCGGTCGTGTTGGAAAAAACCTACTATACTGATAGGTTACGTCGAGCGCCGTAAACGCAGAAAATAGTTTTAAGAAACGGCAACGAACTTAACACGCATGGTGTACTGTGTACACCGTAGCCCGTAGTTAAAGGTTAAAAGTAAAATATTGCAAAACCTCTAAATTTTAAAGAACCCCTTAGATTGACATGAAATTTGGCATACACATAACTAAAAAGTCAAAGAAAAAAAGTGATATTGTGCCGATGTGTGCTTTTGCCCTAGGGGTGAAAAATATATGTTCGAAATAAGTGCGGAAATGGATAAAAAGACTAAATCTAAGCAACTTTTGTTCTATAAAGTTTTTTCACCAATTTAATACTTTTCGAGTTATTTGCGAGTGAATATATTAATTTTTCTACAAAATAACCACGTTTTTAGACGGTTTTTCGCAAATAACTCAAAAAATAGTTATTTTGTCGAAAAAAAAATAAAAAAAAATGAAAAAGATGGTGTATATGTTATAGTCAAAGCCCGAATTTCAGGCACTCCTAGGTTTGACTAGGCAACCCTCAGGTCTGACTGACGGTCTTAGTCAAAGCCCGAAATAAATTACAGTTTCGGCCTTTTAGTCAAACCTAGGAGAGACTTAAGTTGGTCAGGCAAAGGTCGAAATTTAATTTCATGAAATCGGGGTTTGACTAGTCAAACCCCGATCAACTATTAAAGTGTCGTAATTTGTTAGATTAGATTTAATAAAACGTGATTTTTTAAATTTAATGTACTTATATTATTATATTTTTATTGTCGTATAATAATTAAAATATTAAAATTAGTGTTTATTCTCACATGTTGAGGCATTTTGGCATTTAGAGTTGCACAATACGTTAGATTTTAGTCCTTTGACTTTTTACACTTACATAATTTTGAAGAGCATTTCTTATTCCAGTAGCATTTTATATAGCCTTGTCCTGAAATTTTAGAATCTTTTGTACTAATTTCTCTTAGAGCCCGCTTAACCTCTGGAACATGTTGGAAAGCATGAAAATTATCTTTGCATTCTCTTATTTGATTTCTTGGAAAAAGTGTATTTAGCGCAAACATATGGAATCGGAATGTCATCGTCAACTGTGAAAGAAGATATTGCAATCGGATAAAAGACTAAGGATAACCATAATACTAAAGAAACCCCAGGACCGTCGTTACTGGGAGAGGAAGAAAATTGTCAAACAATTCAGATTACTTTTTCAGATGTGGTTTCTTGTTGCGGTTGCCAAAAAGAGAGCTCTGAGCTCTGACGCTCATACGTGCATAATTTGTAATCAGGTGGTACATGTTGTTTGCGCTGACAGTACACTGGGTGCATACTATGAAGGTTTTGAAAGAAAAGTTACATATGCATTGTGCACAGACAGAAAAGATTAGAATAAATAAAGGAAAGGCGATTGAAGGTCTTCATGCCCAGGCTAATGTTATGAAACAATTAAGTGAAAAAAATTTCCTCCAATTTAATCGGAAAAACTGTAACAATACCTATCCCCAGCTTTGATAGAGCCAAAGGAGATGTTCAAAATATTTTGGGTATCATATAAAATAAAATAAATGACGGTTTATATAGAGTTGGTACGAAATACGGATCAATAAACACACTTTTTTCAAGAAATCAAATCAGAGAGTGCAAAGAGAATTTTCTTAATTTCGAACATGTTCCAGACGTTAAGCTGTCTCTGAGAGAAATTGGTAGAAAATATTCTAAATTTGGAGGACAAGACTTTATAAAATGCTACTGCAATATGAAATGCTCTTCAAAATTATGTAAGTACAAAAGGTCTAACGTATTGTGCAATTCTGAACGCCATAATGCCTCAACATGTGAGAATAAACACTAATTTTAGTATTTTAATTACCACAATACAAAAATAATAAACATTAAAATAAAAAAAAATCACATTTAGTTAAATATAATCTAACAAATTACGACACTTTAATATTTGATCGGGGTTTGACTAGTCAAACCCCGATTTCATAAAATTGAATTTCGACCTTTGCCTGACCATCTTAGTCTCTCCTAGGTTTGACTAGTCAAAGGCCGAAACTGTAATTTATTTCGGGCTTTGACTAAGACCGTCAGTCAGACCTGAGGATTGCCTAGTCAAACCTAGGAGTGCCTGAAATTCGGGTTTTGATTATAACATATATAATATTAGGTCATTATACCTAGTAGAAGCAGAGTTGCAGCTAATGAAAAATAGGTTCATATTCGTCAAATTAGTAACTACCCTAACTAGCTATAACCTAATATATACACCATTTTTGTCACTTTTTTATTAGCTATAGTTTTGCTAAGAATATTTTTTTCGACAAGATGCTTACGTTTTGAGTTATTTGCGAAAAACAGTCTAAAAACGTGGTTATTTTGTTGAAAAATGAACATATTCACTTGAAAATAACTCGAAAAGTATTGCTTTTGTGAAAAAACTCTATAGAACAAAAGTTGCTTAAAAACAGTCAGTTTATCCATTTCGGTACTTATCTTGGACATATATTTTTTTCACCCCCGAGATGGGGTGAGAGTCACCCCCAGGGTAAAAGCACACATCGGCACCATATCACTTTTTTCTTTGACATGTTAGTTATGCCTATACCAAATTTCATGACAATCCAAGCGGTTCTTTAAAATATACAGCAAAAACCGTGAAAGAATGTACTATGATTGGTATTATCATATTAGTTTCTTTTAAGGAGTTGTAAAAAACGAACAATGTAACTATTTGTAGATTCGAAAATGAATGTCTGAGTAACATTTTTTCCTCAACCGATACTAACAGAAAATTTTTTATTATTGTTAACTGATACTGCGACATATATGATCAAAGCAGGACAACATTTAAAAATATTTTTTTTCTAATTCGATGGACGTTATTTGTTTAGCACATGCTTTAAACAGAGTAGCAGAAACTGCAAGGACAGAATTCGCAATGGTCAATACCCTTGTATGAAATATAGAAGAAAAAAAAATAAAAAGCCCCTCTGCGAGTACAGGTTTATAAATATCGTTTACCTAATATGCCTTTACCACATGAACATGTCATAACTTGATGGGGAACATGGTTAAATTCTGTAAATTTCATAACCAATAATTTTGAGGGAATTAGAGACGTCATTCGTAGTTTGGATGTAGATAGCTCAGGTGCTATAAAAAATGTGTGGATGTTTTTAAAAAACCGTCTGGATCCCCCGTATGAAAAAAAAGTTGATTAATAGCAAGCTGAAAATATGTTAACAGCTTAAGGGTGTCTAGTCGGATAAACTTTAATATATGGAAACACTGTAACAGGGGCAGTTTTAATTGTGGAACAGGTTAAAAATTTGGAACGGTCAGACCACGAAAACGGCACATGTATTTTGTCTGACAGAACAGACTTAAACTCTCCGAACAGAGATTATACCCTCATGCAAAAATTAGACTCACTCAACGAAAAAGGTACGTAATATCAATAAAAATGTTAATTCAGACAACAAACGCAATACTTAAAATTTGTCCAATTCTTGGTTTTATTGGGACAACAAAATGATGTTCATCAATTTATTATTTTCGTTCGTTGAGCCAATGTATTACGTTTATTGAACGGATGAACATTCATTATGTATACCATAATATCACTTTATTGGTATTACGAACTCTGTTCACTGAGTCAACGAACATTATTTATTGATATTACGAACTCTGTTCACTGAGTCAACGAACACTATTTATTGAAACAACAACGTCGTTAATTGACCGACGAAGACTATTCGTTGTGTCAATAACAGTGTTATTTCTCCTAACGTATTTCGTTTATTTCTACAATTATTTCCGTTTATTGTTACAATTAATTCCGTTCATTTCCACAATAAATACGGTTTTCCTTACAAGCAATTCTATTCATTCTTACAATCAGTTTCGTTCATTCCTATTATGAAAGTATTTTATATTTTTAATTACTGAATACAATAGCCCAATGTATGATATTAATTGATTAATAATAATTTTTTAAATCCCCCTTTTTTGTCCTTAACACTGTGTGATTTTTCATATGATTTCACTTATACAGTGTACTGGATTAAGTGTTACACTCCCCCACCCCCTTATTAACTTATTTATTTTTAGCACATAAGCAAAACGCTCGGACAGGTCGACTTTTAAAATAATCAAAGTATATTATAACATCAATGTTTCGAACTTTACACGATCCCTCTTCAGGTGACAGGCGCGGCGTAACTTTGATTTTTTTTAATGGGAAAGTACGTCATGTGACAGCTTATTTAAAAGCGTTTGAAATAGTGATTCCAAAAATATATAACACTTTAATCCTTTTTGAGAGCGCAGGTGCAAAATTTCGATCGAATTCTTTTTAAGCGCATTCATTTTTTTTTGGAATTCTGAGAAAACTAATAAGAATTTTTGAAAAATTTAAACGCAGAATAAAATATTACATTATTACCGAGGGCAGAAAGTCCCTTAGAATAAACAAAAAGTTTCTGTTGAATGGTATGCCTATTTTAAATTAAAAATCATACTAAATTTTCTCCTTTTCACCCCTGTGACTTATTAAAATAATCATTATAGAGGTTCTCAGGGACTTCAGTCAGACCCTCGATAATACTGTAATATTTTATTTTGCATTTAAATTTTCAAAAATAATAATTAGTTTTCTCAGGATTCGAAAAAAAATGAATACATTTAAAAATAATTCGACCGAAATTTCACGATAATAATCACACAAAAATTTCCTTCTACTACGGACTACACTTGAAAACGAAATTCAATTATTATTCGGCACTTCAGTAACACAGAGAAGCTAGGGAGGGGTATCACGATAAGGAAAAGCCGTTAACTTTCAAATGGTCAAGCAAAACATTTATTGTCTCAACAACTACGATTATTGTCACAATGAACGCATTTATTATGGGAATTAAATGCAGTATTAGATTGATTAATGGATTCGTTGTCACAACAATCAATTTACATCTATTCAATAATCATATATTACTCTATATTAACAACATTTGTACATTGTTTTAGTGAAATCTGTACGTTGTCACGATAAACCAAGGTAATTGCTTGTCATCTACGAAATCAAGAACCTGAGTTGCTGCCAGAATTAACAGTATTTATTAAATATACGAAACTAAGTTATTGGCTGAATAAATTGAGAGTTATTGATTAATGTACTCTAGTTATTCTTACAATTATTATTCAATCATTGTGACAATAAACAAATACATTCGTCTATGTCTAAAAGTTCGTTGAAACAACAAATTAAATTGTTGTGACAACGAAATATTATTCAGTAATCACGGTTAATCAATATTACGAACTAAATTTTGTTGAGTGCTGCTATTTATCACCTGTCATAATTTCTGTCATTTGACATATTCTACATGTTCCACTCATTAAAACGCCCATTCGATGATAAATGGGCGTTTGGAATGATCCAAAAAACTTAAAAAAACTTTGTTTCATGCAAAAAAATAATTTTAGGAAAAAAACAAAAAAAAACGGTTCAAAAATTTTTGACCGACTTTTGATACTGGCAACATGCAAATTTTTTAAAAGGGGTCCTTTTTGAGTAAGACTGTGCAAAAATCCGTATCGAAATATTTTTCCTAGCGGATGCGCAGTGGCTTTCTGGACTAAGTAGAAATCAAATGGTCAACGTTAATATGTGGTCCATTAAAATGGTGGTTAATTTAAATAATTTAATTAAAATAAAGAATTTCAAATAATTGGATTTATGATAAAATTGGTCATTATTTATTAGGGGTAATGAGTAATCAAACAGATTTATATGGCTGATATGCCTTCTGTATTTGCTTGACTATTTAGTCAACAGTTTATCGAATATGACACAACTGTAGTTATTATTGTAGTTATTATTGTTATTTATTTTTTGTTAAATCCACAAGTACTCGTAATGTTGTTACATTCTACTTTGGTCCTATTGTAAATTTAATGCTGGAATGAATAATGTATAAGCTTTAACCTTTTATCTAAAAATCGATGTAAACCAGTGAAATAAAGCATTGCCAATAAATATGTAATATTATAAATTTTTGATTTATTTCATTTCGTATTTGATAGCATCTTTTGGCATTTCTTAGCCCAGTAAATGAACGGGAAATTTGAATTTAGATTCTATTTACCCTCCACTTCAAAGTTGAAATTGTACCATTGGTTGCTTTTACTTGGGAGGTGACAGTCACCCCTTCTCGGGGGTGAAAAAACATACGTTTAAGATAAGACCGGAAATGCATAAATTGAATAATTTTAAGCAACTTTTGTTCTATAGAGTTTTTTACATAAATCAATACTTTTCGAGTTATTTGCCATTAAAATGTTGATTTTTCGACAAAAAAAAACTACGTTTTCAGACGGTTTTTCGCAAATAACTCAAAAAGTAAATATTTTATCGAAAAAAATATCCTTAGCAAAATTGTAGCTTATAAAAAACCCAAATAAATGGTGTATCAGTAAAGTCTATCAATCAAGTACAAACAAAGTTGTAGCTCATGAAAAATACGTTCTTATTCGTCTAATTCCAAATCGAATCTTTCAAGGTGAAATCACCGAAAAATTAAGCACTTTTCGGGAAAACCCCGTTAAAACTTTTTTAAAGTGTTTATAAAAAGCTTTGATTTAATTGTTAACAAACGTTTTAGCATTAAAAATAAGCGAGTTACGCTCAAAATAAAGTTGGCCCTCTTTTTTTTTTGTAAAAAATCATGAAAATCTCGCCGTGTTTAGCTCTCCAAATGAAATTAATCGCTACCGCTTTACAAACAATTTACTTACCCATCTATTTTTTATTTGATCTGTCAGTTTCACTGGTTTAAAGTGTTTATTTTTGAAAGGGTTATAATTGAGAAAGCTTGAATGGGTGATTAATCACGAGTGTATGCAAATTTTGAACAGTCATATCTTAAACAATTTTTTTCTTACGGAGAAACAAAATAAACTAGCATATTTACAATGGCAAAACCTACATTTTTTTACTCTTTAAGATTTTTCCTATCACTAATACTTTTTAAGTTATTTTGAAAAAATGAAATTTTTAAAAAATTTTTAGAAAATTTGTTTTTACTATAAAACCAAATGTTTTCAAAAATAAGCACTTCAAACCAATCAAATTTACAGATCATATAAACAATACACATACAGTTAATTAAAATAGATGGTAAAGCCAAACGATTAATTTCATTTAGGGTGCTAAATAGAGGGAGGTTTTCACGATTTTTTTTACCAAAAAAAAGTGGCCAACTTTTTTTTTAAGTGTAACTCGTTTATTTTTGATGCTGTAAACTTTTGTAAAAAACAAATAATAACCTTTTTTTCGATACTTTAAAAATTCTAATAACGTTTTCCCGAAAAACGCTTCTTTCTTCGGTGATTTCGCGTTGAATTATTCGATTTGGAATTAGACGAATAAGAACGTATTTTTCATGAGCTACAACTTTGCTTCTACTTAATTTGTAGACTTTACTGGTACACCATTTTTTTCGTTTTTTTTTATAGGCTACACTTTTGCTAAAAAAATTTTTTTCGATAAAATATTTACTTTTTGAGTTATTTGGGAAAAACGGTCTGAAAACGTAGTTTTTTTTGTCGAAAAATCAACATTTTAAATCGCGGATAACTCGAAAAGTATTGACTTACGTAAAAAACTTTATAGAAGAAAAGGTGCTTAAAATAAGTCAATTTATCCATTTCCTGCCTTATTTTAAACACGCGTTTTTCACCCCCCGAGAAGGGGTAAATGTCACCCCCCAAGTAAAAGCAACCAACGGCACAAATTCAACTTTGAAGTGGAGAGTAAGTAGAACCTAAATCCAAATTTTCATGCAATTCGGAGTTGCCCCTGGAAATTACACTCCAAAACGGTCATTTATTGGGCTAAGAGGACTAATTGTTCTCCCAAATTTAGTGTTTAGTACTTTTGTACACCGAATAAATTTTTAATCAGTAACGGTGTAATTACTTGAGACACGCCTTAAAGATTTATATAAAATTTGGTTTGTGGGGTTTATCTAATTACAATATTTATATTGTCGTCAGATTTTTCCTTCGGATATAATAAACTGTGTTACCGTAAAGAGATATATTTTTTCTTTTAGACGTTTTTAAAAAACACTGAATATTTTTATCTACGGTCTTCCTGCTGATAGTGTTTCTATTGTGGAACCGTTCCTCTACATCTTTACTATTCTATCTGTTGCAATCAGCTTATATAGTCGTTCTACTCTAACTTTCTCTTTTTCTTACTCAGTCATTGATATTCTTCACTTTGAATATTCGTCGAATATCTGTACTTCTAGTTCTCTCCCATAATGTTTTATCATTGATTTTTTCTAAGGATTTTTATCTCTGCTGTTTCTATCTCTCTATTTGTTATCTCTACGTCAGGTACTGTTTCTGCAGCGTATGTCATTATTGATCTGATGATTGTTTTGTAAATTTTGCCTTTCATTTCTTTCCTGATAATCTTAGTTCTCTGTTTGCCTTATTCACTTAATCTTCCACTTCTATTTCTAGGTTTTGGTAGCTAGATCGTGTAATGCCTAGATATTTAAACTCCATCACTTGCTCTGTTATCTGTTCCAGTCCCAAAATACGTTGCCGAGCGATTCCTCTTCAGAGAACTACAGCAAGTAAAAGTCACGGAGATGATGACAGACAAGGCCAGGGTAAAATTTGCAGATCTGGAACACCATCCAAGCCCAATACTGCGAGAGATGCTAAGGTACGACGTCTTCCACCGGTGGAAGCACAAACGTTCAAAGCAACAAATATTGTAAAGTGGAATAATTAAATAAAATAGTGTAAACAGTGAACGGTTCGTAGCTTAAAAACAAGTGCCGAAGAAAACGTAACACACGTAGGTCCAATACCACGATCACCTTTAAGGTAAGTCAGAAATAGAAAAATACAGAAGGGCGTAAGCCCCCAAAAAAATATATAAAATACAAAAAAGGCGTAAGCCCCCAAAAAAATATAAAAAACCAAAAAAAAAC